>NW_028177015.1:0-18979 GCF_964030765.1 Micromesistius poutassou
CACACACACACACGCCTGTGATTGGTCACAGGTGTGCAGCCCCCCCAGCCCCAGAGTCTAATCAGTGTGACTGGGGCCAGGTGAGGCTGCTTCAACCATCCACCACACACACACACACTCCACTATGTCTTTTAACGTGATGGGAATCCACCATAATGTTCGCTATGTTTTTGAGTGTTTGAATAAACAGCAGCACAGAGTTCTGACAAAAAGGGGTTTTATTTGACCTAAATAAATACAAAAACAGGTTGTGGAGAACCAATAAAAGAACGTTAAAGTATTATAAACATTAATGATCGAGGATCAACATAAAAGTGGTTTGCGTGGACGTTAATTCCCCGTGGGCAGAAGAGATAGGCTTCACAGAAATGATACGCATTAGAGTTAACATCAGCTACTGGAAAAACCCACGGTGCTTTTGGACCTCACACACACGCAAATGCAAATGCAAACGCACACACAAACATTTTGCAACACTGATGGTATCAGATTGCAGGCTGACGATTGGTCAGAATTCAAACCTGTGACGTGGTTTCTCCAGCTGAAATAGCGGAGCTGAACCTTGAGAGCAGAAGCAGTGAGAGCTGTCAGAGAGGAACCATGGACACCATCGCTGAACCGGACCCTGGACCCTCTGAGGAACCTGAGGACATGTCTTTGAACCGGAGACAGACCAGGAAGAGAAGATTTGGTAGGTGTCCTTTTTAGAGGATTCAAAATAACTAATCCAGTAAACAATATGTTTTCATCTGCATGCATTTTAGATTCACGTTTAGCAACGTTTTAATTCAGAGTGACCGACCTGATTAACCAGCGACCGTAGAGACAGATTTATTCTCCCTTTTTTTTTGTTACCTTACTTGACGTGTGACTACGCCCGTGAGTTACGGACTACTGATAGGCATCTCAAGTAGTTGTGTGTTTCATGATATATGTTTGTTATATACGTGGAACAGAGTGCAGAGTAACTTTAGAGCCGAACACAAGTTTAGTATTTTCATTACCACGATGGTGGCCACGCAGTGTGAATATATGTATGAACATACTCTGTGTGTCCGTGTGTGTGCGCTTGAGTGCATCAGTGAGTCTGTGTGTCAAAAGGAGGACATCAGATAAGCGTTGAAGAAAAACATTTCGCAACACGTAATGGAGAATTAAAACACGTCATGTGTTTTTTTCCAGCTGACAGAGCAAAGATGGAGGCTAGGTTCAGAAGCAGTGAAGGCCATCAGAGAGTAACCATGGTCACCATGTCTGAACCGGACCCTGGACCCTCTGAGGAACCTGAGGACACGTCTTTGGACCGGAGGGAGACCAGGAAGAGAAGATTTGGTAGGTGCCCCTTTTAGAGAATTTAAAAGAAATAATCCAGTCCGAAAAAATGATCCAAAATAAAAATATGTTTTACTCCACATACATTTAAGATTGATGTTTCGAACACTTTTTTAGCCAATGTGACCGTGTGTGTGTGTGTGTGTGTGTGTGTGTGTGTGTGTGTGTGTGTGTGTGTGTGTGTGTGTGTGTGTGTGTGTGTGTGTGTGTGTGTGTGTGTGTGTGTGTCCTACTCCTGAACAGTTCTATGGTTGCACATCGCTGTCGTTGTGAGCATCGGACTGCTGAGTATTCTCCTCATCTCCCTGCGCTTCAGTGAGTCTGAATCATATCATCCTGAATATAATTACAATACAGTTATGATCATATTAAAGATTGTAATAATAGCAATGATAATGATAATTATTGTTTTTGTAGAATTAGTGTTAATAATATGAATGATCTTACTACTATGTAACAGCAGGCCTGTCGGACAAGTTGCTCTGCACAGTTGGTCAACGCGCATGTGCCAAGCAGCCTGCAGCTCACACACACACACACACACACAGCACACGCAAACGCACACATACACCACACACACACACACACACACGTGCAAACGCACACATGCACCGCACACATGCACACACACACACACACGCACGCACACACACACACACACACACACACACACACACACACACACACACACACACACACACACACACACACACACACACACACACACGCGCATGCACATACACACACCGCACACACCGCACACACACACTGTGCACGAACACACACGTTACAAGACAAAGGCAGTGCAGGACACCGCATACACACACACACCGCACACACATGCACACACACATGCACACACATGCACGGGCATACACACACTGCACACACGCGGACGCAGACGTTGAAAGACAACGGCAAGATGGAGACCACAGCCCCGCCGTCGACACACTCTCCCAGCTCAGACCTCATGTCTATTGTAGACTACACCTCTTTGCAAAACTTTATTTATTTTTAAATAAAGTGTTGATGACGCTTCGGTCAGCATTTGCGTGTCATCGAGTGGCCCCCTAAATGATAATCAGCCTTTTGTTCCCTGAATGGTCAAAATATATTTAAATGTTGGCACTGCTTTTAAGAGTCATTCGTGGTGAACGCTAAAAGATAGTTCCTTTCATAACCCTAAAAGTACACATCATACAATAAACTTCAATACGTGAGTTCACAGCTGCACAGGTGTATAGAAAATGATTATTGACAACAGTTAGCTGAACATTATGTGGTCCCGTCCTTCCACTCCCTGTTTTCTCACCCTGTTTAAACACAGAAATCAACTACATTTGTCCCAGTGTTTGTTATATGGGAAATCAAGCAATAAAATACCCTCTCTTTCTCCGGTAACACAGTCGTCGGCCACGCCTTTCTTCCTCGTCGTCTCTAACTCACGCTCCAATCCTTCATCAATCGATGCTTCGGATGTTGTGAATGCAACGGAATATATGACGCATCGTTGCAGCAACATTTAAGATGATCGCGATGAGTTCTGCCCGTTCTGCCTCCGTGCCGTCCCGCCTCTTGCGAACTTAGACCCTACGTCATATCCCGCCCCTTGCAAGCCCACCCCCTTGATTCTACTGATGTCTGAACGACATTGATGTCCGCATATAAAGCATCAAGTGTGAATCACCCTCAGGGTCGAATCTCCTGATATACAAATGCGGCGACAATGGGGTGGACTTCAAATGATTATGCTTGCTTCATAGCGTGAGGAGAAAATGATTATGCTTGCTTCATTATGTAACAGGTGAACCAATATGTTATACGTTGTAACATTATCGGTAAAATGTTATTATATTATGCACTCAGAAATGTGTTACATTATCGACCAGGGATTCCACGTTATAGCTCTGGGTTTAAGTCCACCTAGAGGTTGAGCGCAACGCGGACTAGTTAGAATAATAACAGTTATAATCATATTAATGATTGTAATAATAGCAATGATAATGATCATTATTGTTTTTGTTAGAATTTGTGTTAATAATATGAATGATTGTAACAATAGCAACGATAATGATATTGATAATTATAGTTATTGTTATTTTAATTGGTATTAATATTAATAATGTGTCATGTTCTCTTTCAGGGGGGATGGACTTTGTGTTTGGTTGGCTGTGGGTCCTGTGACGTTTAGAGACGATGGTGTTCTGTTTTAGAGCTCATTCCTTCTGTACTCCTCTGTCCTGTCCTAGACACACCGTCACCTTGGAAGGAGGGGAGAGAGCGCTTACTGGATGAACTCGGTGAGGGTTTTATCCAAGTTATTACATCAATCGCATTATTAACATTTTTTTTCTTTTGTGATTTATGTTTGAACATCCCCTCTTCCTTATAACTTCACATTTTATATTGTCAGGCTAACAGAGCATAGACCGTGTTAAACTACCACCAAATAAATGTGGTCTACTAAAGACATTTTTCTATTGTCGTCTATTAGGGTCATGCTTCTATTGACGTCTATTAAGGTTGTGCTTCTATTGTGGTCTGTTAAGGTCAGGTCTCAGGGTTGTGTGTCAGTAATGAAGACGGTAAGATAAGCAGTTCTGTGTTTGTTAAGGATTTTCTTTTACATTCAACAGATGAATTGGCGCTTCAGGGCTGGATGTTTTACGACCAGAGTTTCTACCTTATGTCTACCACTAAGAAGAGCTGGAAGGCCAGTAGAGAAGACTGTCTGCGGAGAAACGCAGACCTGGTGGTTATCAACAGCAGAGAAGAACAGGTGTGTGTGTGTGTGTGTGGGGAGAGACATTGTGTGAGTGTGTGTGAGAGAGAGAGACATTGTGTGAGTGTGTGTGAGAGAGAGAGAGATTGCATGTGTGTGTGTGTTCAGCTGTGTTGTCATGACAACAGATGCTATTACCTTTGGAAACAGGGGTTTCTCAGCAGAATGTTCGAGCGTTCCTGGATTGGACTGAGCAGTAGAGACACAAAGGGGACCTTCAAGTGGGTGGATGGTACCCCCATGACCTCAAGGTAAGGCTGATGACTCTGTTCAGCAGCATCTCTTCTCTGAGAGTGACAGAGTGACCTCACCTCAACACTGGGCTCCACTGTCTCCTCCTCGTGGTTCTCAGTTTGAGACGCGCTAAACCAGGCGATGACAGCGGAGCAGAAGTCTGTGTCGTAGCAGGGGAGGACGGCTGGTCCAGACAACCGTGTGACAGACTGCACCACTGGATCTGTGAGAAGGCCGTGGACCTGGATCATCTGGAGGCTGAGCTGGACAAAGAGGGTCCGTAGACTTTGTTTGTGTTCATGAGTGGAGAACGGTTCCTCCTTTCTGTTCTCTGTGCCGTAGACACAGTAAATATACTCTTTATGAGTGGAAAGGTGGTTGGGTGTGTTTAGGTCTACTAAGGTCAGGTTTCTATTGTGGTCTACTAATGCCATGTTTCTATTGTGGTCTACTAAGGTCATGTTTATATTGTGGTCTACTAAGACCATGTTTCTATTGTGGTCTACCATGTTTCTACTGTGGTCTATTAAGGCCAGGTTTCTATTGTGGTCTACTGTGAACCTGTATTAGGAGAGAGTGAAGGGAGTGTCTGATGGTGCATCTCTAGATACGTGTTGTAAACGTTCACTCCTCTCCTCCTGGTTTCTTCAGGTTCAGTGATGCCCACGGAGGAGGAGGAGGCCCCCAGCATCACAAAGTTCCACTCCACTACCCAGGTGTTGCCCGTGGGCCAAACGGCCCGCTACACCTGCGATGCCAGCGGCACACCGGAGCCCACCGTCGAGTGGCTCCACAACGGCAGGCCCCTGGAGAGGAACGGCACAGACGACCAATCAGAGGCCTGGGTGGAGAGGGGGTTCCTCTTCGTCAGAGGGGTGAGGTCTGGTGTGAACACGGTCTGCTGCGTGGCGAGCAACAGCGCTGGCACGGCCAATCACACCGCTGAGCTGCTTGTCTTTGGTAAGATCTGGATCCAAGGAGAGACGTTTGTTGTTGATGTATTTATAACGTTGTTGTTGAGGTGTGTATATATTTAAGCAATAGATCACGACAGGCTGTGTCGTTCATTATACCACAGTGAAGGGGGTCGCCATCCCTCCGCTGTGCGTCGGGACGGACAACGCCCCTTAACTGTGGTATAATGACCGTATACCACTGACTGAAGTGATCTATTGCTTTTATAAAACGGTTACGCAAGTATGGCGAAATGAAAGTCATAGAAACCCTCAATTTTGAAAAAGCTAGAAAGTCGGAAAAGCATTTTTTTTAACGAATACAAAAAAGTAGTCCCTCCTGGCTGCCGGCAAAGTGTACGGCGGTTGCTATGCAACACACTGTAGCGTCCTTCAGAGAGAAGGCTAGAGACGGTAGCTCGGTTCGCCGGCAATTTAGCCTACTGTCGAGTTCACTCACCGTGTGCCTATTGCTTTACAACATTTCCACCCCCTCCAGCAATCAACATGTTTTTTAGGCTTCAGTGAACTATGCTATTGCTTTTATACATAAATAAACAACAGTTCAAGTTAGGTGCGGAGTGATACTGAACTCTGTAAACTGAACGGGCGTCATAGCTGTGTGTATACGCTCAATATACAACAGTTGGGAACCAATCAGATCGCTTGATTTAAGCCACCCGTTTTATAAATATATATATATATATATATATATTCATAAATGTATGTGTATATATATATATATATACATGTATACAAAATTCTATATATATGTGTGTGTATATATATGTATATATATATGTGTATATATATATATATATATATATATATATATATATATATATATATGTATATATATGTGTATATATATATATATATATATATACAGTATACCAACTGAAAACAAATCCTCATCCTTATCCGGGGTCGGGTCGCGGGGGCTCAAGCATGAATCAGCATTTTTTTTAATTTTCCAATGGAAACGAATGGGGGGATTTTGGGCGAATAACCTGGAATATCTCGGGAATTATGAATAATATCATGTCTTGTTCTCCCGTCAGATGCCTGTGAACTCACACTGGACCCAAACACAGCCAACGGACACCTCTCTCTGTCTGAGGACAACAGAAAGGTGACGGTGGTCAGAGAGGACCAGTCGTATCCGGATCACCCAGAGAGATTTGACTCCCCCCAGGTGTTGTGTAGAGAGGCTCTGACTGGCCGCTGTTACTGGGAGGTAGAGTGGAAAGGATGGGTTCAGATAGGAGTGACATACAGAGGAATCACAAGGAGAGGGGGTGTTGACAGCTGGCTTGGAGGGAACAAGAAGTCCTGGAGTCTTGGTTGTCATGATGGTCGTTACACTGCCCGGTACAACGGTAGTCACACAGCCATACGTCTCCCCGCCGCTGGCTCTACCAGAGTAGGAGTGTATCTGGACCGGCCTGCTGGCACTCTGTCCTTCTACAGAGTGTCCCGAGGTGTAGGAGGGTCCTCAGACACACTGACACACATCCACACCTTCAGATCCACCTTCACCCAGGAGGACCTCCTCCCTGGGTTTGAGGTATGGGGGGAGGGTGACTCAGCGTCTCTGTGTCGGTTGTAGAAAGAAAAAAAGGTCGGCGGGGCGGGCGGGCGCACACACACACACACACACACACACACACACACATATACACGTAAGCACACACACACACACACACATATATACACACACACACACACACACACACACACACACACACACACACACACACACACACACACACACACACACACACACACACACACACACACACACACACACACACACACACACACACACACACCCCCGTCGTCGTCCGGGGCTGTGGGCGAGCAGGGGTCGGTTGTAGGAAAAAAAAAAGGGCAGGCGGGCGGGCACACACACACACATGTACACAAACACAAACGCCCGCACACACACACACACACACATACAAATACACACACACACACACACACACAGCTTCTGCGTTAGAGGATGGGTGTCTTTTGATGGAGGCCTGAGAGGACTGATGACTCAGAGTCTCTGTGGCAGTTATAGTCTCTCGCTCTCTATTTTACTCTCTCTCTCTATCCCTCTCACTCTCTTTCTTTCTCGTCTCCCCCTCCTCCCCCCCTGTCTCCCACTCCCCCTCCCCCCCGTCTCCCACTCCCCCTCCCCCCCCCCTCGTCTCCCTCTCCCCTCCCCCTCCTCCCCCTCCCTCTCCCCCTCCTTTTTATGGGGCTTCCTAAAAGTTGATGCTGGTAAACCATGAAAGGAAGAGACTTTTAAGATCTTCCATAGGGTTACCTGAGCAGGTTTTATTAAGATTTCATTTTTAATTTGAAATGTATATTAAATACCTATTGATGGTAAATCACAAGTTTTTTTTATGCTACAATATTTGTCCATTTTCAGACATTAACATATTTTATTCTCCAGGGCTCTGATCATCACTTTTGTCCTAATCCTAACAAGGATGATTTAGATGAGATTAGATTCATTAGGATCCCGATTAGCAACACACCAGAGAGAGAGCTAGTCTTCCTGGGTCCCAAACATCAAATATAGACAACAGACAATCACTTGTTTGACCTTATGTCAAACTCAAATAAAAATAGACTAATAAAAAAGTTTAAAAAGATATGAAGGCTACAAAAAGAAATGACAAAATTAAAAATGTATATACATTATGGACCACATGATTTTTTTGCAGACTTTTTAAAGTTGTATTTGCTATTTTTGCTAGAACGTATGTTTTTTTTGGTAGTTCATTCCATAATGAAATAGTTGTGTAAATGATGGTATTTTTCAGTAGATTGGACCTCGGTCTGGGTAAAGCTAGCTGTCCTTTACTTGCTCCTCTAGTGCTATGACCGTGTCTGTCAGACACACTGACTAGACCTTCAGCAAAGAAGGCGGGTCTTTTGCAGTTTAAGACTGACCTTAGGAACAACAAGAGGTTAAGAGAGATTGTTTGTTTTACTGTGAGCCATGAAAGGCTAGTATGCATTACTTCAGTGTTAGTGTGAGTAGAGCAGCTCGGTGCCAAAGGAACCTGATTTAAAGCAGGTTTTATATTTCATTCATAATAACCAGGAGGTCTGTGTTGTAAATGACTTTAAACTGAGTATTGATTCCTGGTGTTCTGTTGGGAACCAAACGGCAGCAGAACATGTTCAGTTATTAAAGATACGTGCACACCTGTTTATGATTAGTAAAGTCTGCAGCTTCTATTGTTTCAGTCCTTGTGTTTATTGTGTACATGTAAGGGACTATTTTTCTGTTGCATTTGTTAATGAAGCATAATTTTAATAAACAACTCAGTGGATCCAACTGAATGTTCTCGTGTGTTCAGCCCATCATCATTCTCCTTTTATTCGTAAATAATGTTACATAAGTGCCTTAAGAATAATAATTTGTTTATCAGAAATTATAAATAAAACAACAAATGTTGTTCTGATATTATTCTGGGACCTCCTCCCTGGGTTTTGGTTAGGGGGGGGGGGGGGGGCGGTGCCTCAGTGTCTCTGTGTCCGTTGTAGAAAGAAACCACAGACAGACGGCTGGACACACACACACACACATGGGATTGGGATCACTTCCGAGTGGTCGCAGTGATCCCAATCCCAGTGTGTGCAGTGTATCATGCGTTGCTATGGTGCATCAGGTGCATGCTGGGAGGTGTAGTTCTTAGTGTTTCTCAGGTGCATGCTGGGAGGTGTAGTTCTTCATGTCTCTCAGGTGCATGCTGGGAGGTGTAGTTCTTAGTGTCTCAGGTGCATGATGGGAGGTGTACTTCTTACTGTCTCTCAGGTGCATGCTGGGAGGTGTAGTTCTTGCTGTCTCTCAGGTGCATGCTGGGAGGCGTAGTTCTTCCTGTCTCTCAGATGCATGCTGGGAGGTGTAGTTCTTAGTGTCTCTCAGGTGCATGCTGGGAGGTGTAGTTCTTAGTGTCTCTCAGGTGCATGCTGGGAGGCGTAGTTCTTCCTGTCTCTCAGGTGCATGATGGGAGGTGTACTTCTTACTGTCTCTCAGGTGCATGCTGGGAGGTGTAGTTCTTAGTGTCTCTCAGGTGCATGCTGGGAGGCGTAGTTCTTCCTGTCTCTCAGGTGCATGCTGGGAGGTGTAGTTCTTACTGTCTCTCAGGTGCATGCTGGGAGGTGTAGTTCTTCCTGTCTCTCAGGTGCATGCTGGGAGGTGTAGTTCTTAGTGTCTCTCAGGTGCATGCTGGGAGGCGTAGTTCTTCCTGTCTCTCAGGTGCATGCTGGGAGGTGTAGTTCTTAGTGTCTCTCAGGTGCATGCTGGGAGGTGTAGTTCTTAGTGTCTCTCAGGTGCATGCTGGGAGGTGTAGTTCTTAGTGTCTCTCAGGTGCATGCTGGGAGGTGTACTTCTTACTGTCTCTCAGGTGCATGCTGGGAGGTGTAGTTCTTACTGTCTCTCAGGTGCATGCTGGGAGGTGTAGTTCTTAGTGTCTCTCAGGTGCATGCTGGGAGGTGTAGTTCTTAGTGTCTCTCAGGTGCATGCTGGGAGGTGGCAGTGAGTTGAAGTAGGGGTGCTGTAGCCCCCCCAGGGCGGAGACCCGGTCGCGGGGGGGGGGGGGGGGGGGGGGGCGTCCTGCAACGACCATGCAGGACGAGGTAATAACGACCCCCACAACCAAACCAGGAGAGGATAATGTCACAACCAAGGCCAATAAAATATTAACCGTAGACTCTGATGTACCTACGACTACAAATCAGTCAATCCTTTCTGAAGTAATGAACAGAATCAGAAACAGTAATTTTTCAACAATGAGAACACTCAGACAGATCAAACATGAGCCCATTAAAACAGTCGTTGTGCTAAAACCACAACTACTGCTGTAGCGGCCGTACAAGACGGCAAAGTCAAACAATCGGTCTGAACGGGTTGAACACAAACAGATCCCAGCAGAAGACTGTCAGACGTGTACTAGAAGTGGTCGGGACGCGTTCTGGGTAACAAACACTAGATAACGTTGGGATCTCTGTACTGAAGGAACAACGCAGCGGCTGCTGGAGCAGGAAGGAAGCCCAACGCCAGCAGCAAACTAAATGACTGTTGGGTTGTGGCGGCGTGTTCAGCCCAGTGTCTGCTCTCCACAGGGCCCCGTGACTACAGCACATATCTCCGTAGAAGTAACGGTGACCACGCCACGCCCTGTTGTCTGAGGTCACGTCGGGGGACGGACACAACGCCGTCCAATGAGGTCGCTGAATCATCAGCCCCTAAAGAGACTCGTCTCCGTGTGGAACGGGGAGGACAACGTTTCCACAACAGTGAAGAAGGTACAGAGGCGGACGGCGTTGGGCGGGTGGAGGAGGAGTTATGCAACGTCATTTGGAATATCACCACAGACTGTATTGACGGGACGGGAACATGGCTCAGCGCCAGCCATAAAAGGTAGTGTGATGGAAAAATCGACATATCCGAATTGTTGTTTGATAAGTTTGTCTGTTCTTGTGTAACTTGTAGTGTCCTCAGTTTCAACCCTGATTGTCCCGCCCATTTCCTCCCAGCTGTCTGTTGATCCTTGTGCTTTGGGTGAGAACGTCACAAAGACAGGCATCTGGAATTTGCATTTGTTTGTCGTGAACCCCGACCGTTGTATTCCTAGGTGTTGGGACAGAAGGGTCGTAAGGAGAAGAATTTGCCCTTTGGTCTTCTCCTCTCTTCTTTGATGAACCTTTTGTGTGGGGAGGGTCTGAAACTGTATAAGAAACCATGTCAACCTGTATTCAGGACTCACTCTGCTAGAGAGGAGTCTAATGTATGCGTGCATTAAAACCTAGGACATTTTGCTTTCCAATGTATTGTGTGCTTTACTGCAGTGGGAATCTCACCTGGCCCAGACGCAATCTCTGTTAAAGGGGAATGGCCACGACAGTAGTCAGCTTAAAGAGGGTCATGTGTTTAATGTGCTACTCGCATATAATGAGTGTTTATTCCACAGCCAGGATGAAGTGGTGGCAGATCAGTCAAAGTCCTTCTAGGCAAGTCCTCTCACTCGCGGCCATCTTGGCCACGCCTTTCGGGCAGCTATTTGGTCTCAACAAGACCAGGGCCCTGTCTAATGAATAGGGAGAGAGCTGGATCTCCATTTTCCGAGATCTAAGGGTCATAAAAAACACATGTTGGAAATCGCGATGAAAAACAGACTAAAGTCGCTGAAAGGGTTTGGTGGTTTTGTATTAAATTAACGTTTTAAAAGCCCTTTTTCTCACAGGTAATCTTGGACTGCGCATGCGCAATGCTTCACGACACAGTTTTCATTGACGGCATAACGACACCGGCACTGCACTGACAGCAAGTCAGCTTTAAAAGTTAGCTTTTGCTGCCGAGCCAACAAGATAACAGGTAGTCCAAGTTTTCCAGTCGATGCTGCTTGTGCCGCTTCCAGCTGCTGGTTCTTCCCTCCTGATTGAAAATAATAAGTGTCGCAAAAAGCGTGACCGCGTAGGACCTGCAAAACGATTGGAGCAACGGCACCGGAAGAGGCGGGACACGTGCAAACAACGGCCGTCTTGGCGTCACGGAGTCTCCCCGTGCATTTCAATGGGTGATTTGTTCAGTGGTGCGTCTCCTCCTTCTATAGCGTCTCTGGATCAGTTGTGGTCGTGTGCTGACGAGACTCTCAGATCCACACTCCCTACAGTTTGGAAAGGGAGGCGGTGCGAGGCTGCCAGCAGTGACCCACGTTGTGCTGATCCCTCATAAAGGAGGACGACACCAGCTTAGGAGACGCTGACAAAGGTAGGAGGGAAAGAGCGGCCCGGAGCCAGAGATACAAACGGAGCGGAGAGGACCACCCAGGGGAGCAGCCCGTAAACACAAGGCTAGGAACCAGGTAGCAGGAGGGGGTGAAGCTCTCTCCCCGATGATCGGGCTGGTGAAGAACGCAGACCGGATGAACTGCGTTTATTATAACCAACAGAGGTTCATTAATTACACGGACGACGCTTTATCTGCGCTAGGGGAGCAGCTGCGTGCCACAAGACAAATGACTTTGGCAAAACAGGCAAGCCCTGTGATTGGTTACTGGCGGAACAAGGAGGAGTCTGCGCTCTTATAGGAGAAATGTGCTGCACCTTATTAAATAATTAATTATATTATTATTTAATAAGTATAATAATATATAATAATAATTATACAATAATATTTATTTTATTATAATTATATTAATAAAGTTACAGATTAAAAACGTTCCCACACACGCTTTGATTCACAGCCAGTCAACGCCTGCCCTCTGGTGGACAAAACGAGAACTGCACGCAGCATATATTTTGTGGTCAGGAACGAGTTGAACTTCGCTTAATCTCTAAAAATAAAAATATATAACTACACATTACAGGCCACAATACAAGACGAACACCGCTGTTTTTAAAGTTTTGATTTTTTTCATACAATAAGTTATAAATTAATAAATATTCCCACACACGCCAATATTCAGTCGGTCAACGCCTGCCCTCTGGTGGACAAAACGAGAACTGCGCGCAGTATATATTTTCTGTGGCCAGGAAGGCGAATTCATACGAGTTGAACTTCGGTTAAGCTCTAAAAACATGAAACTGTATTAAAACACGTCGTGTGTAGAAAACGGGAGTAGAGCAACGTTAGACTCGTCTGCAAATTAAAATATAAGCTCCAACTCAATACTTGCGTTTAAAGTTGCTGGTCGGACTGTAAACAATGACCCGCCCACGGAGGAGGAAGTCTAGATCCGGATATCCGTTATCGGGCTCCACCGGTGGGCGGGATATATCGTCCCCATGGTTACCGTAGCTCCTTATCATGCCACAGGTTACCAATGCGTGTGTGTGTGTGTGTGTGTGTGTGTGTGTGTGTGTAATGTAAAATGGGAACAGACTGAATAATATGTGTTTTATATGAACACTGTCTAATAAAGGTGTAATGTAAAACGGGAACAGACTGAATAATATGTGTTTTATATAAACACTGTCTAATAAAGGTGTAATGTAAAACGGGAACAGACTGAATAATATATGTTTTATATGAACACTGTCTAATAAAGGTGTAATGTAAAACGGGAACAGACTGAATAATATGTGTTTTATATGAACACTGTCTAATAAAGGTGTAATGTAAAACGGGAACAGACTGAATAATATATGTTTTATATGAACACTGTCTAATAAAGGTGTAATGTAAAATGGGAACAGACTGAATAATATATGTTATATATGAACACTGTCTAATAAAGGTGTAATGTAAAATGGGAACAGACTGAACAGCGACATCTAGTGGCGAGGAACGGGACCGCACGCAGAGCGGGATTAAAACGGGGAGTTTAAAACGCACACACGTTCTGTTTGTACGAATAAAACGCATGATCATACCCTATGTTGTAATAATCTGAGGTGTATTGATCAACAGAAGACACAGGTGGAGTTAAAGGTGTTGATTTAATGGCTTGTTTTACCACCCTGCTAAAACAGGGCGTCCGTCCCCCAAAAGAGTCCCCGACTTTAGTTCCGCAGTCGAGCAGCAAAACTGTACCTGTTGTAACTAACAATCAACTAATGTCTGTCTGTCTGTCTAATTATATACTAATTATAAAGAGTATTTACTATAACTTTATAAGACTAATTCTGAAGAGTATTTACTATAACTTTATAAGACTAATTATAAAGAGTATTTACTATAACTTTATAAGACTAATTATAAAGGGTATTTACTATAACTTTATAAGACTAATTATAAAGAGTATTTACTACAACTTTATAAGACTAATTATGTAGAGTATTTGCTATAACTTTATAAGACTAATTATAAAGAGTAATGAAGCTTTAATAGAAGAGTTCTCAACAGCTTTATTATTTATTATTTGTTCCTATAACTATATCAGCCTCATTATAACAGGAAATTATGTTACGATGTTACGATGCCTAGCAATTATGTTATGTTAATTACACGTTAGTAGAAACACACACACACACACACACACACACACACACACACACACACACACACACACACACACACACACACACACACACACACACACACACACACACACACACACACACACACGTGTCCATGGGGGCGGGGCCAGGAGAGGACGCGTTGTTGAGGAAACTAAACTTAAGCCGTTTCTCAATACCAAGTACGCAGACTACGTTCTCGCGGACTTGGAAGTACGTACTTGGCAAGTCCGGACTTTCAAGTACAGACTTCCGAGAACGCGAGTACGCACCTGCAATTGGAACAGCAGCGGACTCGATAATGCATTCTGGGATATTTAACGGTCCCAAGTCCACACGAGTCACCTCCGATGCATCCTCGGTAGAACGGCCTCATCGAGAACGCATCGAGAACACACACGGGTTTTACGACAGTACTCGCGTACTTGGAATTGGAACAGTGCTTGGGCTACCACTGATGACGTTTATCGAGAACGCAAGTACACGAGAACACACGAGAACGCGAATTGAGAAACGGCTTCTCTCTCCCCACGCTCCAAATGAGAAACTGGGAGTTAGAGGAAGACATTTTCTCCTCTTCCGTCTGAGGAGGAGCAGAAGGAAGAGGAGGAGGAGGAGGAGGAGAGGGGTACATTAGATCCACTCTGAGGAGGAGGAGAGGGGTACATTAGATCCACTCTGAGGAGGAGGAGAGGGGTACATTAGATCCACTCTGAGGAGGAGGAGAGGGGTACATTAGATCCACTCTGAGGAGGAGGAGAGGGGTACATTAGATCCACTCTGAGGAGGAGGAGAGGGGTACATTAGATCCACTCTGAGGAGGAGGAGAGGGGTACATTAGATCCACTCTGAGGAGGAGGAGAGGGGTACATTAGATCCACTCTGAGGAGGAGGAGAGGGGTACATTAGATCCACTCTGAGGAGGAGGAGAGGGGTACATTAGATCCACTCTGAGGAGGAGGAGAGGGGTACATTAGATCCACTCTGAGGAGGAGGAGAGGGGTACATTAGATCCACTCTGAGGAGGAGGAGGAGGAGTACATTAGATCCACTCTGAGGAGGAGGAGGAGGAGGAGGAGGAGAGGGGTACATTAGATCCACTCTGAGGAGGAGGAGGAGGAGGAGGAGGAGAGGGGTACATTAGATCCACTCTGAGGAGGAGGAGAAGGAGAGGGGTACATTAGATACACTCTGAGGAGGAGGTGGAGAGGGGTACATTAGATCCACTCTGAGGAGGAGGAGGAGGAGGAGGAGGAGAGGGGTACATTAGATCCACTCTGAGGAGGAGGAGAAGGAGAGGGGTACATTAGATACACTCTGAGGAGGAGGAGGAGGAGGAGGAGAGGGGTACATTAGATACACTCTGAGGAGGAGGAGGAGAGGGGTACATTAGATACACTCTGAGGAGGAGGAGGAGAGGGGTACATTAGATACACTCTGAGGAGGAGGAGGAGAGGGGTACATTAGATACACTCTGAGGAGGAGGAGGAGAGGGGTACATTAGATACACTCTGAGGAGGAGGAGGAGGAGAGGGGTACATTAGATACACTCTGAGGAGGAGGAGGAGGAGGAGAGGGGTACATTAGATACACTCTGAGGAGGAGGAGGAGGAGGAGGAGAGGGGTACATTAGATACACTCTGAGGAGGAGGAGGAAGAGAGGGGTACATTAGATACACTCTGAGGAGGAGGAGGAGAGGGGTACATTAGATACACTCTGAGGAGGAGGAGGAGAGGGGTACATTAGATACACTCTGAGGAGGAGGAGGAGAGGGGTACATTAGATACACTCTGAGGAGGAGGAGGAGAGGGGTACATTAGATACACTCTGAGGAGGAGGAGGAGGAGAGGGGTACATTAGATACACTCTGAGGAGGAGGAGGAGGAGGAGAGGGGTACATTAGATACACTCTGAGGAGGAGGAGGAGGAGGAGGAGAGGGGTACATTAGATACACTTTGAGGAGGAGGAGGAAGAGAGGGGTACATTAGATACACTCTGAGGAGGAGGAGGAGAGGGGTACATTAGATACACTCTGAGGAGGAGGAGGAAGAGAGGGGTACATTAGATCCACTCTGAGGAGGAGGAGGAGGAAGAGAGGGGTACATTAGATCCACTCTGAGGAGGAGGAGGAGGAGAGGGGTACATTAGATACACTCTGAGGAGGAGGAGGAGGAGAGGGGTACATTAGATACACTCTGAGGAGGAGGAGGAGGAGAGGGGTACATTAGATACACTCTGAGGAGGAGGAGGAGGAGAGGGGTACATTAGATACACTCTGAGGAGGAGGAGGAGGAGAGGGGTACATTAGATACACTCTGAGGAGGAGGAGGAGGAGAGGGGTACATTAGATACACTCTGAGGAGGAGGAGGAGGAGAGGGGTACATTAGATACACTCTGAGGAGGAGGAGGAGGAGAGGGGTACATTAGATACACTCTGAGGAGGAGGAGGAGGAGGAGGAGAGGGGTACATTAGATACACTCTGAGGAGGAGGAGGAGGAGGAGGAGAGGGGTACATTAGATACACTCTGAGGAGGAGGAGGAGGAGGAGAGGGGTACATTAGATACACTCTGAGGAGGAGGAGGAGGAGAGGGGTACATTAGATACACTCTGAGGAGGAGGAGGAGGAGAGGGGTACATTAGATACTCTGAGGAGGAGGAGGAGGAGAGGGGTACATTAGATACACTCTGAGGAGGAGGAGGAGGAGAGGGGTACATTAGATACTCTGAGGAGGAGGAGGAGGAGAGGGGTACATTAGATACACTCTGAGGAGGAGGAGGAGGAGGAGAGGGGTACATTAGATACACTCTGAGGAGGAGGAGGAGGAGGAGAGGGGTACATTAGATACACTCTGAGGAGGAGGAGGAGGAGAGGGGTACATTAGATACACTCTGAGGAGGAGGAGGAGGAGAGGGGTACATTAGATACACTCTGAGGAGGAGGAGGAGGAGAGGGGTACATTAGATACACTCTGAGGAGGAGGAGGAGGAGAGGGGTACATTAGATACACTCTGAGGAGGAGGAGGAGGAGAGGGGTACATTAGATACACTCTGAGGAGGAGGAGGAGAGGGGTACATTAGATACACTCTGAGGAGGAGGAGGAGAGGGGTACATTAGATACACTCTGAGGAGGAGGAGGAGGAGGAGAGGGGTACATTAGATACACTCTGAGGAGGAGGAGGAGGAGGAGAGGGGTACATTAGATACACTCTGAGGAGGAGGAGGAGGAGAGGGGTACATTAGATACACTCTGAGGAGGAGGAGGAGGAGGAGAGGGGTACATTAGATACACTCTGAGGAGGAGGAGGAGGAGAGGGGTACATTAGATACACTCTGAGGAGGAGGAGAGGGGTACATTAGATACACTCTGAGGAGGAGGAGAGGGGTACATTAGATACACTCTGAGGAGGAGGAGAGGGGTACATTAGATACACTCTGAGGAGGAGGAGAGGGGTACATTAGATACACTGAGAAGGAGGAGAGGGGTACATTAGATACACTGAGGAGGAGGAGGAGGAGGAGAGGGGTACATTAGATCCACTCTGAGGAGGAGGAGGAGGAGAGGGGTACATTAGATACACTCTGAGGAGGAGGAGGAGGAGAGGGGTACATTAGATACACTCTGAGGAGGAGGAGGAGGAGAGGGGTACATTAGATACACTCTGAGGAGGAGGAGGAGAGGGGTACATTAGATACACTCTGAGGAGGAGAGGAGGAGGAGGAGAGGGGTACATTAGATACACTCTGAGGAGGAGGAGGAGGAGAGGGGTACATTAGATACACTCTGAGGAGGAGGAGGAGAGGGGTACATTAGATACACTCTGAGGAGGAGGAGGAGAGGGGTACATTAGATACACTCTGAGGAGGAGGAGGAGGAGGGGTACATTAGATACACTCTGAGGAGGAGGAGGAGAGGGGTACATTAGATACACTCTGAGGAGGAGGAGGAGAGGGGTACATTAGATCCACTCTGAGGAGGAGGAGGAGGAGAGGGGTACATTAGATCCACTCTGAGGAGGAGGAGGAGGAGAGGGGTACATTAGATCCACTCTGAGGAGGAGGAGGAGGAGAGGGGTACATTAGATACACTCTGAGGAGCAGGAGGAGGAGGAGGAGGAGGAGAGGGGTACATTAGATACACTCTGAGGAGCAGGAGGAGGAGGAGGAGGAGGAGAGGGGTACATTAGATACACTCTGAGGAGCAGGAGGAGGAGGAGAGGGGTACATTAGATACACTCTGAGGAGCAGGAGTAGGAGGAGAGGGGTACATTAGATACACTCTGAGGAGCAGGAGGAGGAGGAGAGGGGTACATCAGATACACTCTGAGGAGCAGGAGGAGGAGGAGAGGGGTACATTAGATACACTCTGAGGAGGAGGAGGAGGAGAGGGGTACATTAGATACACTCTGAGGAGGAGGAGGAGGAGAGGGGTACATTAGATACACTCTGAGGAGGAGGAGGAGGAGAGGGGTACATTAGATACACTCTGAGGAGGAGGAGGAGAGGGGTACATTAGATACACTCTGAGGAGGAGAGGAGGAGGAGGAGAGGGGTACATTAGATACACTCTGAGGAGGAGGAGGAGGAGAGGGGTACATTAGATACACTCTGAGGAGGAGGAGGAGAGGGGTACATTAGATACACTCTGAGGAGGAGGAGGAGAGGGGTACATTAGATACACTCTGAGGAGGAGGAGGAGAGGGG
>NW_028177014.1:0-17552 GCF_964030765.1 Micromesistius poutassou
TCTCTCTCTCTCTCTCTCCATCACTCCCTCTGCTTCTCTTTCTCTCCCTCATGCACGCCCACACAGAGCCTGTCAGAAGCGCACGAGGATGGGAGGAGGATGGAGGGAGGTGGGTGAAGCATGACACGTGGAAAAGGAGAAGCGTTGCTCTTAACACTGAATCCACTCGTCTTTTCTTCATCTCTCTGCTTTCTCTCCCATGTTTTCTCCCTGGGGTTCTATACATAGGGGGTCCACTGGCATGTCTTTGTCTCCTGCGGGACGTTACAGAGGGTGACCGTTCATCCCGGTTCGTCTTTATTTGTGTCTGGGTGAAGGGATAGAGGTGGATTGTGGAGAGGTGCTAGTGTTTGACTCCCAGCTGAAAGGTACTGGGTACGATAGCTAACCCCTCTCCGCTAATTAACAACCTGTATCTGATTTCACTGTCAGTCGCTTCGGATCATAGCATCTACAGCTTAATTGCTAGAAAGTAAAAATTAATGCGAACATCCAATCTCAAGGCTAAATGCATATACATGTTAATATCATCCATCAATTACCGAGACTGAGAAGTCTTCAAATCAAGTAGAAGAAGAATAATACAGTCATAAAACAATTAATTTGTCAATACTGTCAAGTAGATTAAGGAGTATGAGGCGGTGAACGCAAATCAAAAGGAATGCCTATTGAACGGCTATGACACCCGACTGCAAACCAAAAGTAACATCTCTGTCTCTGGCTCTCTCTCTCTCTCTCTCTCTCTCTCTCTCTCTCTCTCTCTCTCTCTCTCTCTCTCTCTCTCTCTCTCTCTCTCTCTCTCTCCCTATCTCTCCCTCTCTCTCTCTCTCTCTCTCTCTCTCTCTCTCTCTCTCTCTCTCTTCCTATCTCTCTCTCTCTCTCTCTCTCTCTCTCTCTCCCTCTCCCTCCAGGAAACAGAAGTTCACAGCTCAAAGTAGCACTTAGCTCTTCTTGTGTTGCTGGGGAAGAAAAACAGGAATGCCTGTTATGACTAATCACTCAGGCTGGCGATGGCGTGTTATATTACGTCAAAAATCATAGACACACTAACAAATGTGTGCAAACACACACACACACACACACACACACACACACACACACACACACACACACACACACACACACACACACACACACACACACACGCACACACGGTTTACCAAAGAGACTCTATCGCTCTCTTCTCCCAGCTAGAGGGTAGGTTAGGTCTTGCGCACACCTACGTTCAACCGTTCTCTTACAAAGGGAAGCACAGAGTCCATCTATAGACCAACACTACTCTGGCATTAGTCACCTGCATCCGGTCATTGCAAAAGTCAACCGCTGCCAAATAGGTCCGTTCACTTCTGTGTTTATTTCTTGCTTGTTTAGCACTGAGAGGTAAAATCACAGTCGCAATGTACCAGTAGAGTTGGGGGTGGGGGGCGACATACAAGCCACATGACGTGTGCCTGTTGCCACTGGAAAAGTATTCAGGCATTGCTTTGACATAAATCTGTGACTTTGATTCTGCACACAGACAGGTCGACCTGTGCTTGCTTTGGAATGTGCTAATGGCTCACACCGCCATTAAGCCACAGACGACGTTTAACTAGAAAACCATGTAGTGAGATGGATTTCTCTTCACTCCACTTATACAAATTTTATTCGTAGCTAAATATTAATGTGTGCTGGATCCAATAAATCTTCCACTTACTTACTAAATGAATTGTGCTTCTATTACATGTTTCTGTTAATGGCATAAATACTTTCCCTTGCTAATCATTCATGTATTAGTAATGAGTGCAGCTGTTAAGCTCTCAATCCAAAGAGGCTCTCTCTCTCTCTCTCTCTCTCTCTCTCCTTCTCTCTCTCCTTCGCTCTCTCTCTCACTCTCTCTCTCTCCTTCTCTCTCTCTCACTATCTATCCATATTTTCCTCTACCTATAACTCCCTCCTCTCTCTCATTTTCTCTCTCTCCCTCTTTCTTTCTCTCTCTCCCTATTTCTCTCTCCAATTATATCCCTCCTGTCTCATCTCTCTCGCCCTTCTTCTTCCTATCTCTCTCTCTCTCTCTCTCTCTCTCTCTCTCCCTCTCTCTCTCTCTCTCCATCTTTATCTACATCTCTCTGAATATATATATATATATATATATCTCCCTCCTTCATCTCTCTCTCTTTCCCCTTGGATATAGTATGAGGATTTGTCTCTCTCTGTTTCTTAGTCCTCCTGCACTAAATTGAAACATTTACATCCTGTCTGTTGCCTCTATTGTCTGTGTCCTTGTAGAACATAAATGTACATGTGTGTGTGTTTGTGTGTGTGTGTGTGTGTGTGTGTGTGTGTGTGTGTGTGTGTGTGTGTGTGTGTGTGTGTGTGTATGTGTGTGTGTGTGTGTGTGTGTGTGTGTGTGTGTGTGTGCATGCATTTACATTTTTCATCTCTTTGTATGTGTGTGGAACATTTGTAAACTAAATTAGAACTGTCCATTGGCCTGCCACACGCTTAACAGCATATCAAATAGTTACATTCTTTAAAATAGCCTAATTACAGCGTTCACACTATTAATTAATTGATTCATCCAAATACCGTTGTATGCACAAACCAATGTTTTCTAATAGTGACAACAGTCAGTATCATAAATGTTGTTTATTTGTCGCTTTTTCCTGTTGCACTAACACTTGACGTATATGTGTGCCGTGTTTTGTATAGCCTTGCTTAAAACTCTGTAATTCATCTGTGCTTTTGTCTTTATGCACCTGGTATGTACCACTGGGAAAACTAAAGCTGCAGTATCCAGATTTAGCCTGGAATACTAAAGAGGCTACACTTCTCTTCTCTCACCTCCTCTGCCATGCTAATCTCCTCCCCTATCATTTGTTTCCTTTTAATGGCCCGCTTATTATCAGTGTATAATCGCTCTCCTATTCTCTCATGCTTGTTTAAAACGGTTCCACTTCCTGTTACCTCCACCCCCCCCCCCCCCCCCCCCCCACCACCCCCCCCACCACCCCCCTATAGACCTGCCGTAGTAGTGTGCTGCTGAGAGGGCCCAGGGGAGGAGCATGTTCTGACAGCGATGCCACTGGAGATGGAGAAGACACCCGTCACCAAGCTCATGTATGACTTCCAGAGGAACTCCACCTCGGACGACGACTCTGGCTGTGCTCTGGAGGAATACGCCTGGGCCCCACCTGGCCTCAGCCCAGAACAGGTGAGGCAGATCCACCAAAGCAGATATAAACCCACACCTTTCTCCTCCTTACAGCTTCTGTTCTCATCACACCCTTTACACGTCATGTTATTATTATCAAGAAAATATCTAGCATGTGGTAATGAAAATATGATTTATAATTATTATTTCCCTGAATGTTTGGTGCATTATTTTTTTTACCACAATGGATCCTCATGTATTCATCTATACTTTTTTGTTTTTTTTCATATCATCACACATTATTTAAGGACGTCAGTAAAGCTCTGAAGGGCTCAAAATGTCAGCGGCTTCCCAGGGAAAAAGAAGGCTTGAACTGAATCCTGTGTAATTTAAAAGTAAGTCTAGCAGTGTGTGGCAGCGGACCTCCCAGAGCTGCACTAATAGAGGAGAAGCATGCTTGATAATAGTCATTTCTCCAGTCAGCTGTCTTGACAGGATGCAGGGTCCCGGCCTCTCTCATGCCACAGGAGATACAACACAGTCAGAGCTGCCCCTTGTTTGACGTCCAATTTATATATAAAGATGATGCTAAAAAGAATTATAAATTATGGTAAAAATAATTGTAAAATATAATTATATTATTAATGAACAAAGCATATACATATGTATATGTATGTATATGTACATACATATACATACATGTATATATATACGCTTTCTTTAGTGTATATATATACATATATGTCTCTGTATATATATAGTCTGCAATAGATCTAAAATATATATATATATAACATAAACTTGCCTTGCAACCAGTTAAATATAAAGGTTTTCATTTCATTATAATTTTTAGCATGATATTTGTTACCATCTTCCTCCTCCGCCTCATCATCATTATCATCCTGACCATAAGTATAAATATCCTAAACGCAGTACTGCTGCAATAATATTGTTTAGATTTTACGTAATTACAATAAGTTGTGCTGTCTCATGTTGTTGTTCTTCCTGTCTCACACATGCAAGACAAGCAAAAGCTGCCACAGCATTCTGAATGTCATCTGTCAAAATATACAGTTCCTTTCCAGATTCTGGTTTCAAGGGCTGTGCTGATAAAAGCAGACCGAAAAACACAAAACTTGATGCGCATAAAGGCTGAACTTGGCCGGCCAAATCTAAGAACAGTGATGTCAAAACATTGGCATAGCAAATATTTTAATCAGCTAGGTACTTCATCCTTGGCTCAACAAACCTCTGGACAGATGTGCCAGTCTGTTACCATGGTTACAACATGACCCAGTAGAAAAAGCTATTTTACCATTAACTAACTTTTAACGTTAACTATTGACCAAACATAAGTGTGATTCTATTTTGGGTCATCAACTGCCTTGTGTTGTGTACTTGTTCCAGGTGCATCAGTATTACAGCTGCTTACCGGAGGACAAGGTCCCCTATGTTAACAGCCCAGGAGAGAAATATCGCATTAAACAACTTCTTCAGCAGTTGCCCCCACATGACAATGAGGTAAAAAAACAACCATGTTTTTGTAATGGATAAGTCTAGGCATTTGAATACAAATGAGATGGATTTTTTTATGTGTTTCTTCTCGGGTCAGGTGCGCTACTGCAACACTCTAGACGAGGAGGAGAAAAGAGA
The DNA here is from genome assembly GCF_964030765.1 of Micromesistius poutassou. Classification (NCBI taxonomy): domain Eukaryota; kingdom Metazoa; phylum Chordata; class Actinopteri; order Gadiformes; family Gadidae; genus Micromesistius; species Micromesistius poutassou. Next base: position 4,787 of record NW_028177014.1, read on the forward strand.
GCTGAAGCTCTTCAGTAACCAAAGGAAGATGGACAACCTGGGGAGGGGCAGTGTGCGTCCTTTCCCCCTTAATATCACCGGGGCCGGGTGTGAGCAGGTAGTGGTCTTACATTCTCCATGCTGTGTTTTAGTTTGTGCTTTCAATATAAATGCCCCAAACTATTTTCTAGTTTCTATATAATATATATTCTATATTTCTAGTTAGTATATAAAGTGCATGTCATTAGTATTATTAATATTACAGTATTGCCATAATAATTCCCTATTTGTGCAATTTAAGACATATAACAGTACCGCAGCAGCAGTACCGGCACCAAAAGTACTTCTTTTTGGCTCTATACCTTTCCTATCTTCTCTATCACTGTGTCATTTGAACACCATGCAGGCCTCTCTGACTACTGATAACGTTCTCCATTGCCCCTCTTTATCTTCTATAGTGCGGTGGGCAGATCAACGGAGGGGAAATCGTCGTGTTTGCTGCCCGGACTGGCCATGGGCAGTGCTGGCATCCCCAGTGCTTTGTGTGCAACATGTGTGAGGAGCTGCTGGTGGACCTCATATACTTCTACCAGGACGGAAAAATCTTCTGTGGCCGACACCACGCTGAGCGGCTGAAGCCCCGCTGCTGTGCTTGCGATGAGGTGCGCCCGCCCCCGCCGAAAACCTTCAAACGCTTCAGAGGCCATGAAACGGTTGATTTAGGTCAAAGAGCCTTTCAACTCGCTCTGAATTAATAATACCAAATACATACCTTTAAAGAGTAACGATGGCCGGTCTGAGCCCAGACGCGGCAGCAGCAGGATCGTTGGTGAAACGCTGATTGTATCAACCGCTGACGGGCTCACATTAGTACTAAAGAAGATGTCTCTTAATAGTCAATGTTTGGCTCCGTCTCTGGCTCAGTTCGTCTATTATCACGGCCACCTTCCATCCTGAAAGCCTTGTCGATGGATTTTAGCCGTCAGACGGATTTGCTATCTCTGCCTTTGAGTGAATCAGCGTTAATAAACTTTATATTGTACTTGATGCAGATCATCTTTGCTGACGAATGCACCGAAGCGGAGGGCCGGCACTGGCACATGAAGCACTTCTGCTGCTTTGAGTGCGAAGTCACGCTTGGCGGCCAGCGCTACATCATGAAGGACGGCCGCCCACACTGCTGCAACTGCTTCGAGTCCCTCTACGCCGAGTACTGCGACGCCTGTGGCGAGCACATAGGTGACCGCGCTAACCATCGGTGTTTGCCAACCATTGTTGGCCCAGACAGAACCCCAATTCTTTGGGGGTAGAAACTCCTTCCAACCACAATATCTTTACAAAGTGTTACATCTGTGGCTTCACCACATATGATTTTAACCCCTTATGTACATTGCAACATCAATCAATAAGTGGATTGATTGTGGCTGTTGCAGGCCTTTAATAACCCTGTCCAATCACTCACACAAGGCTAGGCAGACCTATTACTGAAGCTAGCAAGCTAGTCACGTATTTTGGGGGAGTGGATTAGGAGGGAGGCCTCGGGGGAGGAGTGGGACTTTCCAAGGTGCATATTTTCCAAATCAAGCCTTGGCCATGGCTTTGTCTCTCCATATTGTCTACCCTTAATTTAAATGCCATCAAACAATATCCATAGCTTATACGTCAGCATTCTCCCACAGCCTCCTCTGCATATCAGGCAACCCTTAAAAATGTCCACTGCCCTAGACATAATTAAGATCCTCTGAACTGCTGATACGGTACAAGGATGTAGAAATGCTCGTGAGAATGTCAAAAAACAAGGAAGAATACGGCGTGTGCTCACTGTGAAGGAAAGCTCCAGGGAGGACGTTAGGGAACACATTTAACAATGGGTAACATATGCACCCCCGGCCCTGTGCGCGACACAGCTGCAGAGAGGCGTAGTCTGCGCAGTGAGAGGTGGATGCTTATTATCCTCTCTGGCTTCAGTAACAGTGGAGGGTTCTGCTTGTTTCAGATGATGCCATGTTGCATCCAGATGGAAGCAAGGAAAGATGATTAGTTCCCCTAGCTCTGGATCGCATCCAATGAAATGTGTTGTGTTATTTTACCAACCGCATAATCAGGCATTTGAGTGTAACCGAACAAATATTATTTTCCCTCAGGGACATAAACCCAGGTAGCGCCAGAGCTCATTTATTCATGATATATTTGTATTTATTTATGTCACCAGAATAACCACACACACATATTTCCGATTAGTTTCATCTACAGACTAATTACACACCATCAAAGGTATGGTTCCAGTCTTGGTTCAGATTGCTGAAACCATGTGGAGTATACACAACCTTATTCAGTATATTATTTTTCAGATTTGATCAACCCTTCACCATGTAAAATAAAATAAAATCGGGATCTCATTGACTATATCATCCAACAGTTTCAATTCGTAGATCTGCATCTAAGTTGTGTTTTACGGCTTGGCTTGCAGGGATTGACCAAGGTCAGATGACCTATGATGGACAGCACTGGCACGCCACAGAAGAGTGCTTCTGCTGCGCCCGCTGTAAGCGCTCCCTGTTGGGCCGCCCCTTCCTCCCCAAGCAGGGCCAGATCTTCTGCTCACGCTCCTGTAGTGCCGGACAGGTAAGCCATCATGTACATTGAAAAAACGCAATGAATGCATAGTACACCGGGAATTACTCCCACCCATTCACGTTTTTTCACGTTGTTTAACCAATGACCCTAACATAGTGTTTTTTGTGTGTGAACCAATCAGGAACCGAATGAATCGGACTCTTCAGACTCGGCCTTCCAGAGCGCCCGGTCCCGGGAGTCCCGCCACAGCACCAAGGTTGGGAAAAAGGAACGTCGGAATGCGAGCCAGGAACGACGGAATGCAGAGGCCCGGCAGCCGGCCTCCGCGCCCATGCCCGACCGCATGTCTGCCGAGATAGACCCCCTCTCTGTTCAGATGGACCGCCTGAGCGTCTCCTCTGGGCCGACGCCCAGCAGGACCCCCAGCCGAACCCCGAGCCGCACGCCCAGCCGCGCCCCCAGCCTCAACCAGGTGTGGATGAGTAGGGATGAGGCCTACCCTTCTGCTGCCTATGAAAGCGCCAAGCGGGAACCCTCCCCCACTCCCACACCCATACAGATGCTGGGCCAATGTAATCCCAGACAGGGCTACAACCCCAACTCAAACCCTCACCCGCCCACCCAGAGCCCCGTCAACCCAGGGAAGAGGCCTGATTCCTGGGGTAAGGAACAAGGCAACACCAAGAGAACTCCGATGGCCGCCCTGAGAGGCCAATCCTTCAATGAAAACTGGATCCATCACAGCCAGGATGAGTTCCGGCCCACCAAGCTCCGCACCCAGATGAGCTTCAACGAGGTGTCCAGCCAGGGCCAGGGCATCTCAGACAAGAGGAGCATCAGCCTGCATGGCTTCCAGAGGGCGAACAGGCCCCCACTGATTCGGAGGAACCCCATCAATGGCATGAGTTTCCAAGAAACCCTCACTCCTCTTGAGCAGACTCCTCGCGGATCCATGGATTCCCTGATCACATCCAACGCCGCAGGTGAAGTATTATTTGATGTAGAACAAAGCACAGGAAAGAACAGACAGGTATCGGGAATGTTAGGACACACATCATCTGATGCAATATTTAATGCAGAATGTCACTTGTTTTCTCCACAGGCAACTCTCTGGACGGGGTCAGTAAGCGTCAGGAGCATCTGTCCAGGTTCTCTATGCCTGATCTGAGTAAGGACTCGGGCGTGAATGTATCTGAGAAGAGCCACATGGGCACTCTCAGCTCCTCCATGCAGTTCCACAGCACAGAGTCCCTCTCCTCCTCTCGCCTGTACGGGAACATGGATGCTGCACTGAGGGTGGGCTACCCCCTGCAGTACTGGGACCCTTCCCGGCCCCTGGCCTTCAACGCCAACGGTCACGCCGGTCTGATCGGCAGCAGCGGAAACATCCGCATGTCATCCATGAGCGAGAGAACCCCTCGTCGGCACCCTAACGGGCAGGAACCCGTAACCCAGCAACAGCAACCGCAACCGAGGAGCCGCAAGCACCGCCGCGGTAACCACGGTAACAGCCAGCACCGCAGCGGACGACACCACAAGCGCTCCCGTCGCTCCCGCTCTGACAACGCCCTGCACCTGGTGGCCGACCGGCCCGCCCACGTGGCGGAGCCGCCGCACCGCCGCGTGCAGGAGGACTACGACCGCTTCCCCACCGGCCACGCCGCCCGGGAGCTGCTGCTGGGCCTGGCGCCGGGCGCCTACAGGCAGCAGCAGCAGTACCGGCCCTGCCCCCGCACCACCTCCGACCTCACCCTGCAGAACGCGGGCTGGCAGCCGCAGGGCCCAGGCCCGGGCGGGCCGCTCTGGGCCGAGGGCTACCGAGAGGGAGCGGACCCCTGGTGCTCCAGCTGCTCCTCCAGCTCGGAGTCGGAGGAGGACGACGCCTACTTCCAGGGGGAGGCCATCCCGCGGCCCGTGCAGCTGCGCTACATCAACAACGAGGAGCTCCGGCACCGCTACAGCCCCTCCGGGATGCCGGGCCACCACGCGCCCCTGCACGGACCCCTCCACGGTCAGATGCACACCCGCCAAAGGAGAAAGAGCAAGAACTGTGCCATCTCCTAGATGTGAGGGAGAGGATACGGGGACTGGAGAGCGGGAGAAAGAAGGATGTGTGGGAGGGAGCAGGGAGTGGGATGTGTAAGAGAGATAGTGGACAGAGACTGCGTGTACAGTAAAATGGAGAGAAACTGAGCGTTGGAGCGGATGATGAAGAAAGGAAATGGCAGAATCCTGCTGTTTGTGATCTAACACAACTCATGTTTGTGTACACCTACAAAGTATGACGTTATCGCGAGAAGATGGGTCACACAGCAGACTCAAATCAAGGGACAGCTAAATAAGGATCTGTTTGATCGATAATCGTGCATATAGTCTGGTCTGGTCTCAAATAACTGGCTAATGTGTGTGTGTGTGTGTGTGTGTGTGTGTGTGTGTGTGTGTGTGTGTGTGTGTGTGTGTGTGTGTGTGTGTGTGTGTGTGTGTGTGTGTGTGTGTGTGTGAGAGTTTATACCAGAGTCCTTTTAACATGTCAAAAGGGGAGTTTTTTGTATCACTGTATAAACTGGGCAGTGTTGGCCAGCCTCTACTCACAGCCCAGTGCTCTGAACCCATTGGAGTAAACCTACCAAGAGGGGGGACACATTGAGATAGTGTGTTGGAATAGTGAATGCTGTGCGATAGGAATAGAGAAAAGCTGTGGGGTAGGTTCTGAGCTGTGGCTTAGTTTACCACAGTGGAATCCAAAAGCTGCTGGAAAAGTGTTGGCTCGCAGACCAAGTTATCACCTTATGTAAATAGTCTGTTACACCATGTGCTCTACATAGACCGCTCTCCATGCTTCACCAATGGCAGGTCCCTAGATAGGCCTCAACTCCTTGTTCTATCAGGCAACGTAACGTCAGGTACGGTCCTGTCTTCTTTTCTTCAACATACTTCTTTTTTTAATACTTATTATTTTTAGTTGGATAAATAAAGAACAAATTAATAGTGACAATAAATTAACGATACCTGTTTAATGTATATAAAGTAAACAAAAATAGAAATAAAAATGTCTTTCAAGTATTGGATGTAGTAATGTAAATGTTATGTACATATTGTCTTACATATTTATATATAAATATATTTTGTAACTTAAGAATCCTTATTTGTATAAGACAGGGTAGAGATAGGAGGATTTGCATGTACCTTTTAATGTTGTCGTCCTATATGGAAATAAAGTGTATTACAATGAATAACCAGAAGGGTGCCAGTCAATGTCCAAGCTTTCTGGTTGATGTGGTTGTTGTGGACAGCGGTTGGTAAAGTGATCGAAAGAACCATTTCAATGGCCACTGTCTACCCTCTCTTCACAAACTCCCTGCTCAGCTCAACTCACATGAAAATAAAATGGATCATCACATGTTGCGCAATACCATGGTTTCTAGCATAAGCATCTACCTTCTGATATTGAATAAACCATGTATGGTGAATGTGATTCACTAATACCATAAAGATATACAAAATGCCATTTTTGGTTCATCTTCTTTATAAAACACCAAGACACAAGTAAGATCTGGACATTTAACTGAGCTCTACAAAAGCGATATTAATTATTAAAACATTATTTACATGAATATATCCGAATCATTGACACTGCATGTGGGTCACAATATGCCAGCAGAAGGTTGAGCTTTATGAGTGCCTGTGACAGACAGCAGGAAATAACTAATTAATCTAAGACACACACACACACAATAAAACTGAGGAGCATGTGTGTTTATGTGTGCATCTCTGGGGGGGGCGCACTCAGGTCATACTGGGCTATAAACTGGTCCATGGCGGCGGCGCAGCGCAGGCCTATCTCCTTGAGATTCTCCTGCACAGAGAAGCGGATGGGAGGCACTAACGAGGGGTCCTTGGAGACCAGCTTCCGCACCACCATGCTAAACGTGCCACAGTCCCGTTGATAAACCTGGAGGAAAAAAACACACACACACACACACACACACACACACACACACACACACACACACACACACACACACGTTGGGCTTCTTTTGTTTTGCTCGGAAGCGGGCCTTTGAACTGCACAGCACTAGGGCTTGAGATAGCACGGATAGATTAGCATCCATTTCATCTTTTCTCACAGTGTCGGTTCATCACACGAGGACGACGTGCGTGATAAGATAAGATAAGATAAGATAATACTTTATTGTCAGTTCGCACGGAATCATCATTGTCCGTGTGCGTGTGCACGTGTGCCCGCTCGCGTGCACCGTGCACGCCAGCCTGTGCGCGGCGACCTGTATTGTCGGCTTTCTGAAAGAGCCTTCTTTCTGCTGTAACCATGGAGATAGGAAAATGAGACACCTTCTCTTAATTTGAAGTGGATTGAGAGAAACACTCACTCACACACTACGCACCAGGCCTCATGTGATGTGCCGTCACCTGGAAGCTTGCTTTTGAAGCACGTGTGTGAGAGCCACCACACCACCATTCAGTCGTGGTTTCTCAACTACATCCATGCTGTTGACATTTTTAATTTGGATGTTTATCAATATGTCTTAATATTCTACTTAACCTACTTTTAATTTTACTTAAATTTTAACCCATTTAAAATATGGACTCTGGTGTGAATAAAAGCCGTTCTCGTACTGCTCTGAAGCTACAGTAGTAGACCTTGTTATATCAACATCAATCCTGAATAAACTGGTGTAACAGTTCTGGTCCATAACCTTTGTGGCCAACATGTTAAGTTTAAATTTTATTTTTCGTTAAACGTTTTTGTTCATAGTTTTCTCTTCATCCTTCTTAGTTCAGATAAATTCATTGAAAACAATTGTCATATGGCTGGTGTGGTAAAAGCAAAGCAGTAAACAGATAAATTCAGACTGATCAAGAAGATGCAGGGACCTCCAAGTAGCATACTGCACCCCTCTAGCAAGTTAATTATTATTCCAGGCCAATGTGTATTATTAAAACCACAGAGCTTGTGTGTGTGTGTGTGTGTGTGTGTGTGTGTGTGTGTGTGTGTGTGTGTGTGTGTGTGTGTGTGTGTGTGTGTGTGTGTGTGTGTGTGTTGTACCTCCTCTATTTCTTTCCTCTTCTCTTGGATGGCTCTGCTCTTTGCCATGGTCGGGCTTACAGGTGATGGTTGCTCCACCGGTCTTATTTTTTCAGTCTGACTTTGGACTTTGTTATGGCCCTATGTAAAGTGCAAAATTAAAATGAATATAAATGAATGAATATAAGCAAATAGACTGAAGCAACACAACAATAATGACAAAGAGTGCTAATGGTACAATAGAATGACATTAGCAGAAGATGGTAGAATGATCTCATCAACTGTAATAGTGAGCCTGTGGCAATACTGTGAAGCTTCTATAGTGTGCTGTCTAAAAGGTCATTTATAGTCATTATAGTAATAATAATAACTTTATTTATATAGCAACTCTATAAAACTGCCATAATGATGTGTTTGTATATTAAAACAAGCGGATACAACAACAAACACAAAGAATGTAAAAAAGCATTTTGAAGGATACAAAAATTGTCCAAAAAATATTCTAACGACATCTTATCATTAAACTAGACTAAATATTAATAAATAATAAAATAATAATTAAGTAAAAAATGTCATGCAAAAATGCATGATGTATGGCAGCAAAAAGGATGACATCACATGAAGGACAGTATGTTAAAGTGTGTTTTCAGAAGGGATTTCAATGACATAGCCTAATGGTGGCTGGCACTGTGTTCCAAAGCTTAGGGGCCCTAACGGAAAACACCCGCTCATCTTTCGATGTTAGCCTAAATTGTGGAACAGTTTGCTCTACCTAAGGACCTAAAGGCTTTGTCCTGGCTCAAAGGGATTGAACAGGTCCAAACCGTAGCTTGGGGCCATACCTCGGTGGGGTTTCAAAGTAATTAGTAGAATCCTAGAATTAATTCTTTACTTAATGGGAAGCCAAGGGAGGGCAGCAAAGAATGGGGTAATGTGCTGTTGTCAATTGCAGCCAGTGAGAAGGCTAGCTGCTGCATTCTGGACTAACTGAAAGGGGGATTGGGCATTTTGGCTGAAGCCGGCAAGACGCAAGTTGCAGTAGTCTGGTCGAGAAAAGACCAAGGCACGCATCACCTTCTGTAGATCAGTGTGAGGAAAGAAGGGGTTAGCTTTGGAGATAGTTCTGATCTGTAAAAAACATGACTGGACTCCTTTTTATATACTGTATGTGGCTTGAATGTTAGGTCTGGGTCAAAAGTCACAGCAAGGTTTCGTACAGTCGGGAGATTATTGGCCAACAGAAAGCCATGGCTTGTGCCATGGCTTCATAATAATATGTTGTTCATAAGAACAACATATTAACCATTGGCTTTCAGATTGAGCTGGAGGAAATGTTGTAACTTTTAGAATTTAATGTCATTATTGCAGTCTGCTAGGGCAGCTAGGCCATTAGGTTCACCCAGTCTCAATGGGAGGTATAACTGTGTGTCAGCTGCTTAGCTGCTTTCTGAATGATGTGTCCAAGAGGCAGCATGTAGATAGATAATAATGGTGGAGCCAGAACAGAACCTTGGGCCCCACCACACATAAAAAGGGTCACGGAGGACGAGGCCTTCCAAAGAGATGCTTAGTATGCTCTATCTGAAAGGTAGGCCTACATTATGTCATGATAATGATGTTATTTTTCATTTTGACACAGCATTTTTCCCTTTCAGTTCACTAAAAAACATAAACAGTCTGAATCGTACACAGTGCACAAACTGTTGAAAACCCATACAGCACCAGAATGCTGAAAGCCCGAAGGTTTTCTGAAGCAGCATAACACTGTTGTGTACAAATGTGCATGGTTAAATATAAATCCATTCCTGGCCTATGCTCATTTTCATGTGACTCTGAGGTCTGAGGTGAAAACTGCTGATCCTGCATGATTCACTGCCTTTATTAAACTACAAAGGTGCATGGCACAGCCCTGAACCACCTGTGTCTTCCAATGTATGAGACAACTCACACCCTAATCAATTTCCTTTCTTAAACCTGCAACCAGTGATCTCATTCAGCTTCAAGGCCTCTCCCTTTATCCTCCCTCTATTCTACACTAATGTCGAGTGACAATAACGTTGATGAATAGCTGTGTAGTCAACGAATGGGGGAGAGCTTAAAGCAGGTGAAACATGATTAATTACAAAAATCATCTAAATGGTAATTTTAAAGGTAATCTTGTTTTGTATTGTGTACTACATGGTACACACCGTGTCTCTCCAATCGGTTCCACTCTCATTACAACAAAGAGCAATTAAAAATACAAGCATCGGATGTTGTACTCACTGCTTTATCTTTCTCATTGCTGGGAAGGGTCCGAGAAGTTAAAGATCCTGAGGTGGCTGGGAAAAAAAAAACCTGTTTCATTATCCCAGCAACATGATTCAAATTGACAACAGCAAGGCGGAAGCTGAACAAACACAATTTTATTAGACGGATCGATTTTGTCTCGTGTTGCTTGACTATCTATAACTGTGTCTTAAGGCCACCATTAGGATGTGACTGCACCTCATCTAACTGAATGTCATCGACCTCTGGCTTAAAGGGATGGTTATTATTTGCAGCCAGCAGGTTCTCAAATCAATGTTTCTTTGAGCAGAATGCGTTAGGTGTATTTGAGAAATCTGCCTCGCAACATTGGACTGCAGTGTTCCGATGTGAAGCAAAGGCTTTGTTATGGCTCATTTATACCGTTGGCTGCCTTCCCTCTCTCACTCTCTCACACAGGTATAGTCACTCACACACACACACACACACACACACACACACACAAACACAAATGCACACACAAACCATGGATGAGTCACCATCATCACACCATCTCTCAGGCAAACCGAGAAACCTGTTCCTCACACACACACACACACACACACACACACACACACACACACACACACACACACACACACACACACACACACACACACACACACACACACACACACACACACACACACACACACGCATACACCTCCACAGTGCTGCAGTATGCGCAGAAATACAGTGGAGTGTGAGGGAAGAAGAAAAAGCATGCCAATACCACCGGAGATAAAAAAACTAAATTAATCTCTTCTCCTGCAATAAGGATGGGCACCCGGTCTTAGACCAAGAATCAATAAATAATTAATACATGCAACATTTTTCTGATGAAGCACAAAGCTAAAAGAAGGGTTGGCACCTCTTGTCTGCATCACTTTTTTTTTTTTCAAATCTGTTTTTTGTGACACAATATAGAGTTAGGTCTGTTATAGGTATGATGAGTATTGTGTCATTTGCCACAAATGAAACCATGGCCCAATCCACAAACGTCAGGAATTATCCAAATGAGGTAACATTGACGTGACATCATTTGAAAACATTTGGTACCCAATGATAGTCCACACTGCCACTTGGTGGTGGTAGTGTGTACATGCATGTGTTTTGCACTTCTTGTGACTGTTTAAATATATAACCAATCTTACCAGGTTTTTCAAAAGGCGGTGAACTGACTCGATGTATGGGGTTCTTTGTCACGTCCTGTCCTTCTGCAAACAGTTTTTTCATCTTCTCCTTTTCTACCTTCCTCCATTCAGCATGGCTTATTTGCTTTTTTGTCCCTGTTCTCTGACGAGATTTGGAGCCAAAGGGGAGTGTCCCCCGGGCTCCTAGTGGATTGGATGTAGGCTTCCGAAAAGAATGCTCAGTCCTTAAAACAAGACAGAGAAAAAAAGGTCAGAGAATATGAACCATAAGAACACCCTACTTGGCTCCGTTCCCCAAATCATCACCCCCAGCATAAAACCACAAGCACTCCATAGACTGAAACGCTTTTTATATTAAACTTACCTTCGCCTGAATGGACTTCCAGCACTCGAATTGTATGCCCTTGACATCCTTGCACTGTGTGTCATGGTCGGACTGGACCTGATCACGGGTCGCGTCAGAACCTGGAGCAACAGGTGAAAGAAGTGAAGAGTGAAGAAAGCGCACACTGAGATAGATTCCATTGGGAGCAAGGTATTAGCAAAGTCAAATTAGCAAAGTATCTGAAAGCTTATCCAGAAAGAAAGTGTTTAATCCTATCCAAAGATGTCTCAGTATTTGCTTTGCCACAACACTGGGAGTAAAAACATAACAAATAACCGAAGTGGGATCAACCTCAAAGGTTATGGGGCTATGTGTCAATTCACCTCGATCCTGGCATGAGCAGATCTCTTAAAGATCCCATGGCATGCTACTTTATGAATGCTGTTATATAGGTGTTAGTGGGCCCCAAATACAGTACTTGAAGACGTTCAAGAAATTCAGCCTTGGTACAGAATTACAGCCCACAGCACACACGGCTTTTGGCTGTGTTCTGTAACGCTCCGGGTGCTCCGGCGTGAGTCCTGGAGCTCTATATCTAAATAATATCATATTATACATAGATATCTATGTCATATAATATTTATTATCACAGCCAAAAGCTGTGAATGCCTCCAGACGATATCATGAATCTCAAACGACTGGGTCGGGTTCTCCGACGTCTCTGGTTCTTCCACTTCAACATCAATCAGAAGTAGACTGAACCGCGAGGCGGTGGTGCCTCGGCAGCGGGCAGCGGGCAGCGGGGCTGCGGCGGGAGACAATCGCGGGCAGCAATCTCTTTCTCCTCCATGTCGCGGTTCGTGTACTTCAGGGAGTCAAAGCCAAAGTTCCTTTCCCCCAATTCCTTCTCAACCATGGCTGAGATAACCCCCACTACGAGTCTCGTAGTGGAAATACCGGAGACGTCAGAGAACCCGACGCAGTCTAGTCTTTTCCCCAAATGCAAGCTTTACGCAAACTTGCCTTATTGTGTTGCGTGTTATGCGCCATAACACCAACAGCAGAACGGTTATCCAAATAACAAAGTGTACAACACTTGCGTTACAGTGTGTGTATTCACACACACACACACACACACACACACACACACACACACACACACACACACACACACACACACACACACACACATGCCATGGGACCTTTAAACCACACCACACGCACACGCACACGCATACACACACGATAGTAGCCCGAACACTTTCAGACAGGGAAAAAACTATCCGTTTCTGATTGTTTTTCCCCCATGAAGCCAGTGCTAGCAAGTGATAAGGATTTTAAGATTCAATGACAAACTGCTAGCAGGTAATCAACCAAAAACAAAAGCATACTTTCTTCTGC
>NW_028177013.1:0-7575 GCF_964030765.1 Micromesistius poutassou
CAGAGAGAGAGAGAGAGAGACCAGCTCAGAGGGGGCATTCCAGGATAGTTTAGTTTTATTCTCCTGGAGGTCGTAGGTGGCTGAGGTCAGGGTTCAGCGTGGACAGACGGGGCGAGACGAGGAGAGAGGCGGCTGCCTTTCAGCACACACTAAACAATGACTGGAACCGTGAGGTCGGACAGCGGCGTCCGTCTGAGGTCAGCTCTTTTGTGATGCGTGTGTGTGTGTGTGTGTGTGTGTGTGTGTGTTTCTCCGGCGTGTCCACAGTCAAACAGCGGCTTTAGACAATAACAGGATGTCTCCCCCCCCGCCGTACGAATCCCCATCAGAGCTCCCCCTGCTCCCCCGAGCCGCGAGCCGCGTCTCCAGACGCCCTCAGTCCGACCTCAGAGCCCCAGGGCCGCCGCTCGGTCAGCTGCCGTCTGAGGAGCCCAGCGGGGCAGAGCGAGGAGCGCTCCACCGCGTGGTCAACCAGCGCTGACCGGTGGTTACTGAGGACCTGACAGAGGACAGGCCCGCGGGGCAGAGCAGCGTCCTGGAGCGTGCTGGTACTCTCAGAGGAGAGACCCATCATAGATAGATTAGAGACACGTGTCTTCTATGTACACATAGAGAGGTCACACACACACACACACACACACACACACACACACACACATGTAAGCACTTACTAAGTGTACTCACGTAAACACACACATACACACACACAGACACACACGCACTGAGACACACACACACACACACACACACACACACTGAGACACACACACACACACACACACACACACACACACACACACACACACGTAAACACTTACTAAGTGTACTCACATAAACACACACATACACACACACAGACACACACACACTGAGACACACACACACACACACACACACTGAGACACACACACACATACACACACACAGACACACACACACTGAGACACACACACACACACACACACACACACACACACACACACACGTAAACACTTACTAAGTGTACTCACATAAACACACACTTACACACACTGAGACACACACACACACATACACACACACAGACACACACACACTGAGACACACACACACTGAGACACACACACACACACACACACACTGAGACACACACACACACACATACACTGAGACACACACACACAAAAACAGGTACACTGCCAATATTGTGAATAGATGAATAGAGGTAACTGGTATCCTTGTTAAACTCAATTTTACAGTCAAATTAAATATTCCAGGACATTCCAGGACATGTGTGTGTGTCTGTGTGTGTGTGTGTGTGTCTCTGTGATCGCTTGAAGTAACTCAGAAAAGTGTGTTATTGACGGAAATGAATTGTATCGAATATGTGTTTGAAGATAAAAGTGTGTTGATTTGTTAAATGTTTGAACGAAGGTTAACGGTTAAAGATTGACCGCGGTACAACGTCTGAAGTTGTCTCAGAGAGCCGGCTCCCGTTGTAAAAAACAAGATTTAAAAAATACAATATCTTAAAAAGTTTCAAATATTTAAAAAATGTGTATGGTAGCGGAGAAGCTAATATGAACATTCTAAAAGCGGAATGGAGTCTCTGATGAAGAACTGCTGAAAGAGAAAGAAATAAAGAATAAAGCCTAAGAAAAACAATAGGTGACTGACCTTATGATGAACGGTGCTACTACTGTACCTGTCAACGGCGTTCTGCCGATGTATGCTCCCTCTCACATCGTGCTGTGTAGCGGTTCTGAACTAGTATCTGAATCATTAAATCATCATTAAGATGTGGATAGAGTCTTGGTGAGATAGCTCTTTAATGACGATAGTTCTTTAATGAATGTTCACTACAGAATAGCCGTTCACCGCAAAGAGGATGAAAACTATTGACAGACTTTCCCTCCTCTCCAATGGGAGGCAGTCAGGCCTCCTGAGAGAACCAACCAGCAGTCGCTCTAACCACAGACTGCACCCCTGACATCGTCAATGACGACCTCATTGTACCCTATCGAAATATAACAGAGTGAGCAGTGGTGGGTCCACAGACCAAATCCACTACCAAACACATCAGGTAGGCTGTGATAGGGTAGCCTACCAAACACATCAGGTAGGCTGTTGATAGGGTAGCCTACCAAACACATCAGGTAGGCTGTTGATAGGGTAGCCTACCAAACACATCAGGTAGGCTGTTGATAGGGTAGCCTACCAAACACATCAGGTAGGCTGTTGATAGGGTAGCCTACCAAACACATCAGGTAGGCTGTTGATAGGGTAGCCTACCAAACACATCAGGTAGGCTGTGATAGGGTAGCCTACCAAACACATCAGGTAGGCTGTTGATAGGGTAGCCTACCAAACACATCAGGTAGGCTGTTGATAGGGTAGCCTACCAAACACATCAGGTAGGCTGTGATAGGGTAGCCTACCAAACACATCAGGTAGGCTGTGATAGGGTAGCCTACCAAACACATCAGGTAGGCTGTTGATAGGGTAGCCTACCAAACACATCAGGTAGGCTGTGATAGGGTAGCCTACCAAACACATCAGGTAGGCTGTTGATAGGGTAGCCTACCAAACACATCAGGTAGGCTGTTGATAGGGTAGCCTACCAAACACATCAGGTAGGCTGTTGATAGGGTAGCCTACCAAACACATCAGGTAGGCTGTGATAGGGTAGCCTACCAAACACATCAGGTAGGCTGTGATAGGGTAGCCTACCAAACACATCAGGTAGGCTGTTGATAGGGTAGCCTACCAAACACATCAGGTAGGCTGTGATAGGGTAGCCTACCAAACACATCAGGTAGGCTGTTGATAGGGTAGCCTACCAAACACATCAGGTAGGCTGTTGATAGGGTAGCCTACCAAACACATCAGGTAGGCTGTTGATAGGGTAGCCTACCAAACACATCAGGTAGGCTGTTGATAGGGTAGCCTACCAAACACATCAGGTAGGCTGTTGATAGGGTAGCCTACCAAACACATCAGGTAGGCTGTTGATAGGGTAGCCTACCAAACACATCAGGTAGGCTGTTGATAGGGTAGCCTACCAAACACATCAGGTAGGCTGTGATAGGGTAGCCTACCAAACACATCAGGTAGGCTGTGATAGGGTAGCCTACCAAACACATCGGGTAGGCTGTTGATAGGGTAGCCTACCAAACACATCAGGTAGGCTGTTGATAGGGTAGCCTACCAAACACATCAGGTAGGCTGTGATAGGGTAGCCTACCAAACACATCAGGTAGGCTGTTGATAGGGTAGCCTACCAAACACATCAGGTAGGCTGTGATAGGGTAGCCTACCAAACACATCAGGTAGGCTGTGATAGGGTAGCCTACCAAACACATCAGGTAGGCTGTTGATAGGGTAGCCTACCAAACACATCAGGTAGGCTGTGATAGGGTAGCCTACCAAACACATCAGGTAGGCTGTTGATAGGGTAGCCTACCAAACACATCAGGTAGGCTGTTGATAGGGTAGCCTACCAACATGTGTTGTAGTCTATGGATCCGCACTAGGGTCTGACCAGACGTTGGCAGAACGCCGGCCAGAGGCAGTGAGGCAGAGTGATGGCCTGTTCCTACTGGTGGCGACCTACAGGGCGGCTGAGTGGACAAACAGAAAACAACACATGCACAAATGTCCATGCGATGTTTGAAAGAGTCTGACAGGCGTTCAGTCCGTAGCTCTGCCCTCGTGGTCGCCCCTCCCCACGCACCCGGCAGCTCAATCAATTAGAATATTGTGGTAAATGTACTTAATTTCAATAATAAAATTTAAAAAGTGAAACTCATATATATAATAGATTCATTACACCCAAAGTGACATTCTTGAAGCCTTTAATGTATACTAATAGCCTGGGAATCCAGGAAAGAAAGTTGTAGGGTCTGGCGAGTGATGAGAACGGCCCAACTCAAGGGGCGGCCCCAAGCATGCGTTTGAAAATATCACTGCACGCCATTGGATAACACTACGACCAATCAGAAGAACACAAGGGGTGACGTATCCAGACCAGCGGAGCTAACCAGTAGATAAGACTCTCGCCGTATCTGGTTGGTAAAACTGCAACGCTTTTGGCCGGCCTATATCAGATACACCGATGTGATTGGTTAACGTTCTGGGCCAGGGGACTCGGGGAGTGAGTTTATTGCTCGTTCCCAGAGTGACTCGCTGAGCAAACTCAAATCTCAAACTCAAAGTCTCCAGGGTAGTATATTAATATATTTAGACCCTGGATTTGGGGTTTTCATGAGCTGTAAGCTATAATAATCAAGATGAATACAATTAAAGGCTTGAAATAGTTCACTGTTGGTGGAATGAATCTATGTAATAATTTCACTTATTAAATTGAATTATTGAAATGAATTAACTATTCCACAATATTCTAATTCATTGAGATGCACCTCCTGTACTGACCGTCATGCCACGGTAGCCACAGCCTGCTGTCAACCGTCAACACAACAAGGCCCTGTTCCGCCGCCCGCCGCAGAGGGGCGCTGTTTCACCGTGTCCTCTTTGGTGTTCCGCTGCCCGCCGCAGAGGGGCGCTGTTTCACCGTGTCCTCTCTGGTGTTCCGCCGCCCGCCGCAGAGGGGCGCTGTTTCACCGTGACCTCTCTGGTGTTCCGCCGCCCGCCGCAGAGGGGCGCTGTTTCACCATGTCCTCTCTGGTGTTCCGCAGCCCGCCGCAGAGGGCGCTGTTTCACCATGTCCTCTCTGGTGTTCCGCCGCCCGCCGCAGAGGGCGCTGTTTCACCGTGTCCTCTCTGGTGTTCCGCAACCCGCCGCAGAGGGCGCTGTTTCACCGTGTCCTCTCTGGTGTTCCGCAACCCGCCGCAGAGGGCGCTGTTTCACCGTGTCCTCTCTGGTGTTCCGCAGCCCGCCGCAGAGGGCGCTGTTTCACCGTGTCCTCTGTCGTCTGTGAACTCAGCCGCCAGCAGAAGTCATCCAGAGAGATTTCTGCTCCAGCTGACTCGGTCGCCATCTTTTCCGCGACGTAAACAACCCCGATGCCTCCCGCTGCGGAGCTCTGTCGCCTGCAGCCCGCGGAGGAGCACCGGAGACGAGCCGTCGCGTGATCCGGAGCGCCAGACCCACGCGGTGTCCCGAGCTGCAGACAGGTACGACCGCCCGTCGGAGCCCGTCGGAGGCCGTCGGCTGACGGCTGGTTGTGTGGACCGTGGTGCCATGACAACGCCGCGTGCCCCCGCGGGTCCGGCTGCAGTCAGCGGTCGGTCTGTCGGTCGGTCGGTCGTCTGCTGTCAAAGCGGCGGTCCGCTCACCCCCCGGGGGGCGGGGGGCGGGGGGGGCAGGCTCCCGGGACCTTTAAACCGACCCAGTTAAACCGACCCAGTTCAACCAGGCTAGTTCAACCAGTCCGTTTAAACCAGGCCAGTTGAACCTGGACAGTTAAACCAGGACGTTTTAAACCAGTCCAGTTGAACCAGTCCGTATAAAACAGGACGTTTAAACCAGGACGTTTAAACCAGTCCAGTTAAACCAGGACGTTTAAAGCAGTCCAGTTAAACCAGGACGTTTAAACCAGGCCAAACCAATGGTCTGAGATATCTTTGCGATCACCTGCCTCTGATCTCCTTCCCCCTAAAGCTCAGCTCACTGCGTTAGGTGGGGTCCTCTGTGTGTTGTTACAGAGGGGGGTCCTCTGTGTGTTGTTACAGAGGGTCCTCTGTGTGTCGTTACAGAGGGTCCTCTGTGTGTTGTTACAGAGGGTCCTCTGTGTGTTGTTACAGAGGGGGGTCCTCTGTGTGTTGTTACAGAGGGTCCTCTGTGTGTCGTTACAGAGGGTCCTCTGTGTGTTGTTACAGAGGGTCCTGTGTGTGTTGTTACAGAGGTGGGGGTCCTCTGTGTGTTGTTACAGAGGTGGGGGTCCTCTGTGTGTTGTTACAGAGGGTCCTCTGTGTGTTGTTACAGAGGGTCCTCTGTGTGTCGTTACAGAGGGTCCTCTGTGTGTTGTTACAGAGGGGGGTCCTCTGTGTGTTGTTACAGAGGGTCCTCTGTGTGTCGTTACAGAGGGTCCTCTGTGTGTTGTTACAGAGGGGGGTCCTCTGTGTGTTGTTACAGAGGGTCCTCTGTGTGTTGTTACAGAGGGTCCTCTGTGTGTCGTTACAGAGGGTCCTCTGTGTGTTGTTACAGAGGGTCCTCTGTGTGTTGTTACAGAGGGGGGGTCCTCTGTGTGTTGTTACAGAGGGTCCTCTGTGTGTTGTTACAGAGGGTCCTCTGTGTGTTGTTACAGAGGGTCCTCTGTGTGTTGTTACAGAGGGGGGGTCCTCTGTGTGTTGTTACAGAGGGTCCTCTGTGTGTTGTTACAGAGGGTCCTCTGTGTGTTGTTACAGAGGGTCCTCTGTGTGTCGTTACAGATGGGGGTCCTCTGTGTGTTGTTACAGAGGGTCCTCTGTGTGTTGTTACAGAGGGTCCTCTGTGTGTTGTTACAGAGGGTCCTCTGTGTGTTGTTACAGATGGGGGTCTTCTGTGTGTTGTTACAGAGGGGGGTCCTCTGTGTGTTGTTACAGAGGGTCCTCTGTGTGTCGTTACAGAGGGTCCTCTGTGTGTCGTTACAGAGGGTCCTCTGTGGCTGTTTCTGAAATGGCATACTACATACTGCTCGTATACTGATCGTGACGTAAAAGTAGTAAGTAGTATGCAGTACGCGAAAAATGTTTTTTTGCAGTATGCGACAGTTACCCGGATGATGTACTAATCGGTCAAAAAATTCTAGTATACATCCAGAGCTCACTACGTCGGATACTGTATCCCACAATGCAACGCGGCACCGCTGAACATTTAAAATAATGGCGGACAATGCGAGCGGCGAATACAAATACAAATACATACATGTATAAATGTATAATTAGTTGTAATTAGTTGTTTATTTTGATGTGATAAGCTTTCGTATGTTTTTGTAATCGTGTGTTTTTCATTGTTAACAGAACAAATGGCTCAACCGTTTATATTTATAACCGAATCTTTTGGTCATGTGACTGTGTAGTACACTGCATGATACTTGTCATACTTGCATACTATACTGCATACTAGGGCGGGGAGTAGTATGTAGTGCACAGTATATACTGTGTCAGTATGCAGTATGTAGTATGTAGTATAGCATTTCAGAAACAGCCTGTGTGTTGTTACAGAGGGTCCTCTGTGTGTCGTTACAGAGGGTCCTCTGTGTGTCGTTACAGAGGGTCCTCTGTGTGTCGTTACAGAGGGTCCTCTGTGTGTCGTTACAGAGGGTCATCTGTGTGTCGTTACAGAGGGGGGTCCTCTGTGTGTCGTTACAGAGGGGGGTCCTCTGTGTGTCGTTACAGAGGGGGGTCCTCTGTGTGTTGTTACAGAGGGGGGTCCTCTGTGTGTCGTTACAGAGGGGGGTCCTCTGTGTGTTCTTACAGAGGGTCCTCTGTGTGTTGTTACAGAGGTGAGGGTCCTCTGTGTGTTGTTACAGAGGGTCCTCTGTGTGTTGTTACAGAGGGGGGTCCTCTGTGTGTTGTTACAGAGGGTCCTCTGTGTGTTGTTACAGAGGGGGGTCCTCTGTGTGTCGTTACAGAGGGGGGTCCTCTGTGTGTTGTT
>NW_028177012.1:0-11317 GCF_964030765.1 Micromesistius poutassou
GAGAGAGAGAGAGAAAAAGCAATGAGCGGACAGACATAAATGGGCCTGACAACTGTGAACAGGATCAGTCTGTGCCAAAAGGTTTTAATAAACAGTCGGTTACTGGTGTGGACTTCATCCATTTCCTAGCTTCTGTGTAACCTGTCGCCTGTTGTTTTGATTGATATGCCGCGAGGTGTATGCGTCTGGACTTCAATTGCAAACCTTTTCAAGTCAAGCCAAGTTTCTTAATTTGTCCCGAGCATAATCCTGTTTGTGAGTAGCATAGTGACAACAAACAACGAGTGGGTCTGCACTGCTCTGCCATACGTTGGCCATGCAGGAACCTCATATTTATTACAACCCTTAAATATCCTTGAGCCATATTGGTGTTGTATCTGCCATCAGACTTGAAGAACGTGCAGAACGACCGGCCAGCAGTGGGACTACATGTTGGTATTCAAACTAGAGATGTTCCGATACAATTTTTTTCCTTCCCGATACCGATTCCGATTCCTGAACTTGAGTATCGGCCGATACCGAGCAGATACCGATACAGCATCTAGCATTGTGTCTTAACGAACGCGGCGTAACACCGACGTGTCTGTGATGTTCTTTGCCTGTGTAGTAAAGGAGACAGGAGTCACGTGATGGAATCGGATCGGTGCATGGACTTGCGTACCCGCCGATACCCAAGACTGCATATCTACGGCGGTATCGGAGGAATTTCCGATACCGCTATCGGTGTCGGAACCACTCTAATTCTATCTACTGTCAGAAGTGGAAGCAGCAGCAGTAGGCCCGGCCGGCGGTAGGACTGCGTACCGGCCCGCTACTGCATCAGACTGTGGCGAGGCAGACACCCTAGCAGGCGGCGCCCACGCCTCGCTGAACAGGCCCCCTTGATCCCCTATCCCCGTGTCGCTCCTCTCTGCAGCCCGGCCGGCGGGGGTGTGAGAGTGCTGAATGGTGGAATTG
Organism: Micromesistius poutassou; assembly: GCF_964030765.1. Lineage (NCBI taxonomy): Eukaryota > Metazoa > Chordata > Actinopteri > Gadiformes > Gadidae > Micromesistius > Micromesistius poutassou. The sequence continues at coordinate 958 of NW_028177012.1, forward strand.
GATAAAGAGATTGGGGAATTTGCCTGGAGTCTGACATTGTCTTCCAGGTCGGAGAGAGAGAGAGGGGGAGAGAAGAGAGTAGAGAGAGGGAGAGGCAAGAAAGAGAGAGACAAGAAAGAGAAAGAGAAAGAGAGGGAGGGAGACAGACAGAGAGACAGGAGACAAGAAATGGGAGCCAGGACATGTAGACTTAAGAGCCTCTTAATCCGCGGCTGTCGATGCGCTCCGATATGTCCGACAAATGTCAGCGCAGAACCACAGTGTGAGTGAGCTCGGGTTTGTGCGTTGCCGTTGTGTTGTGTTGTGTTGTGTACGAAGGGGACGTGGGTGGAGTGAGGGCCAAGGGGCCGGGCGGGCGGGGTTGCGTATGAACCACACACACACACACACACACACACGTGTCTATGAGATATGGTCGCAGTGTCCGTGACGTCGCCCGTTGGCAAACCACGACCGTCACGAAGCCGTCGATTTCGACGCCATTGCTTAAGGTTTTGAGCCAACAGAGCCAATGGAAAATATGCATATTTGGCATAATCAGAGCAGGAATGGAATAGACGTCTTTGCACTAGTCAACAGCCAAAACTCATTAATACTAAATCCCTAAAAAATGTTTTAATTAAATAAAACAACGGGACGTCTCACAACACATAACATGGAGGCGAACTACCCACTGAGAAACCAATTGGAAGAAAAAAAAGTATTAGCATTATATTACGAGAATTAAATCTAATTTCTCAGATTGACTTAGATAAGCGGCGGTTCGTTCTGCGTCCGACCGCCGCGTACCCCCCTATGGGCTGATAGAGGAACTACACGCTAGTCGCTTCGCCACCGCCGCCGCCGCGTACCCCCCTATGGGCCGATAGAGGAACTACACGCTAGTCGCTTCGCCACCGCCGCCGCCGCGTACCCCCCTATGGGCCGATAGAGGAACTACACGCTAGTCGCTTCGCCACCGCTGCCGCCGCGTACCCCCCTATGGGCCGATAGAGGAACTACACGCTAGTCGCTTCGCCACCGCCGCCGCCGCGTACCCCCCTATGGGCCGATAGAGGAACTACACGCTAGTCGCTTCGCCACCGCCGCCGCCGCGTACCCCCCTATGGGCCGATAGAGGAACTACACGCTAGTCGCTTCGCCACCGCCACCGCACCCCCCCCTATGGGCCGATAGAGGAACTACACGCTAGTCGCTTCGCCACCGCCACCGCACGCCCCCCCTATGGGCCGATAGAGGAACTACACGCTAGTGGCTTCGCCACCGCTGCCGCCGCGTACCCCCCTATGGGCAGATAGAGGAACTACACGCTAGTCGCTTCACCACCGCCGCGTACCCCCTATGGGCCGATAGAGGAACTACGTGCTAGTCGCGTAGGCAGCAGACGTCATGGCCGCCACCGGGTACAGACGGACGCCGCCCGTCCTTCCTCTCGATGACGTAACGAGGAGATCCCCCCCCCCCCCACCTCGCTCGGCGACGGGGCTCCGGTTCGTCGACGGCGGTTTGTTTGGTGTCTCAAGTGGCGGAGGAGTGGGAAAACGATGTACACGAATGTTGTTGTGCAGAGTGCGCGACGGCCGCACACACTAACCACTCTAACTCCAACCACTCTGCGCCGCCACCCCGGCTCTGATTACAGGACGGCGTCTGCGGAACACGGGGTCCCGGCTCCCAGACGGCCGGGGAGAACGGGAACGACGACGGGAGGAGGAGGAGGAGCAGAGTGCGGAGGCGAGAGTGCCAGTGTGTGTGTGTGTGTGTGTGTGTGTGTGTGTGTGTGTGTGTGTGTGTGTGTGGGTGTGTTTGTCTGTCTGTTTCTGTGTGCGTGTGCTATGCACATGTGCTTGTTTGTCTGTGTGTGTGTGTGTGTGTGTGTGTGTGTGTGTGTGTGTGTGTGTGTGTGTGTGTGTGTGTGTCTGTTTGTGTGCGTGCATGCGCGTGTTTGTGTGTTTGTGCGCATGTGTGTGCATGTGTTTGTGTGTGTGTCTGTTTGCGTGCGTGTGTGCGTTTGTGCGCGTGCGTGCGTGCGTGCGCACAGTAAAATGCCTGACAGCTCAGCAACGCACGCTAGACTCTGTGAAAGCAGTAGAGACAGCAGAATAGAAAAGAAATGGCTGGCAGAGAAAACCGTGTACAGCAGATCACTGAGAGAACAGAAGAGCTGAAGACAGTGGCCAGAATGTTAGACAGTCTGTGTGTGTGTGTGTGTGTGTGTGTGTGTGTGTGTGTGTGTGTGTGTGTGTGTGTGTGTGTGTGTGTGTGTGTGTGTGTGTGTGTGTGTGTGTGTGTATTGAAGGCATGTGTCCAAAGTGTATAGGTGCACCTCAATATGCAAAGATGCGCTTTGCTTTGTATCACATATTCTAAAACTCGTGTGTGTGTGTGTGTGTGTGTGTGTGTGTGTGTGTGTGTGTGTGTGTGTGTGTGTGTGTGTGTGTGTTTGCAACTTAGTCACACGCTATAATAGACCAAATTCCCAACCACTTCCTCTTAGCACAGTAAGGCTAGACAGAATGTGTGTTTGTGTGTGCGCGCATGCATGTGTGTATGCATGTGTGCGTGTGTGATTTGAAGCCATGTGTGTGTGTGTATAGCGTATCGGTGCACCTCTCCTTTTTTTGTAACACATGCGCGTGTGTGTGTGTGTGTGTGCGTGTGTCTGCATAAATGTGTTTGTGCGTGTGTGCATGTGCGCGTGTGTGTGTGTGTGTGTGTGTGTGCATGTGCGCGTGTGTGTGTGTGTGTGTGTGTGTGTGTGTGTGTGTGTGTGTGTGTGTGTGTGTGTGTGTGTGTGTGTGTGTGTGTGTGTGTGTGTGTGTGTGTGTGTGCACGTGGGTACTTGCGACTAAGTCCCCCACTATAATAGACCCTATTCCCAACCACTTCCATCATCGCAGTGAAGCAACAGCTTGCACGCCCTCCGGTACGTATATACCTGCTATATATATATAACAGGAACCCAAGATGAAGCAGCTCATGCATGTTTCACACCGGCCATGAACCGCACTTGGTGGTTTATGTTACATCTGTCTCCATGAGCTCCTGGCGGCGTCGTCGTTGACGACGTGGATACACAAAGAGCCGGGCTACAGTTCTCTCTTCAACAAGTACAACGGCGGACCAGAGGGAGACTGTCGCAGAGGTGAACCCCACACTGTTCTGCTCTGTGCTTTGTACCTTATGTTTGATTCATTCTGTGAACACGATTGTGTTCTCCTGCATTATAAAGCATTGTGATGATACTTCATGTGTACCGGCGCATCCTCCAAACACAGGGTTGTTCATCATGCTTTAACACAGAGAGAGAGAGAGAGAGAGAGAGAGAGAGAGAGAGAGAGAGAGAGAGAGATGAGAGAGAGAGAGAGAGAGAAGAAGAGAGGAAGAGAGAGAGAGAGAGAAACAGCGAGAGAGAGAAGAAAGAAGAAGAGAGGAGAGAGCAATAGCAAGATAAGGAAAGAGAGAGAGGAAGAGAAGGAGAGAGACAGAGAGAGAAGAGAGAAACAGCGGTAGATAGAGAGAGAGAGAGAGAGAGAGAGAGAGAGAGAGAGAGAGAGAGAGAGAGAGAGGCAGAGCGAGAGCAGAGAGAGAGAGAGAGAGAGAGAGAGCGAGACAGAGAAGAGAGAAGAAGAGAGTGGAAGACAGAGGAGAGAGCAAGAGAGAGAAAGAGAGAGAGAGACGGAGGAAGGGAGGCATTTGACAGTTGGTTTTAAAGCATATCTCAGCCGAGCCATTCTGGACCACACAGCTAAAAATACAGGTGTCAATGTTTTTCGAGACGCAGTCCAACCCCGACCGCCGATAGCCTCATTCCCAGGAGCCCCGTGCACGCATACCTGCACATCCACCCGAAGAGGACCACCACCCAGGGCCTCTTCTCCTCTTCAAACCCAACCCCACCCGACGCATTCAACCAAACAGAAGCTTGTGTGCATGTGGCGTAGCCAGCCGGCCGCCCCCCCCCCCCTCCCCCCCCGACCAATGGAGCCGGTCCGATACCGATACCAGTATCGGAAATTCCTCAAATACCGCCTAAAATGCGTATGTATCGAGTATCGGCGAGTATACGCCGCAGGTCGATGCGCCGATCCGATACCATCGCCTGGCTCGTTTACTACTACACAGGCAGACAACATCACAAACACTGCGGCGTTATGCTGCGTTTGTTAAGCTGCCAAGTCGGAAAGGACGCTCGCGCTTAACTAGAAGAATACAAATGTATTGTTATATTTAATCGATTATAAATGTAAATGATCTAGTCCTGGAAAAACAGACGGTAAGTGAACCGACTCTACGTTGCCGTCGTTGTAAGAGAACCCTTCAATAGGAACGAGTGCTTTTTCGTGGTCACGGTACAACGCTAGACGCCGTAGCGGTGTATACACTCAGGTCAAGTTCAGGAATCAGAATCGGGAAGGAGAAAACGGTATCGGAACATCTCTAGTTCTGACTATCAACATGGTTTCCTGTGCGGGATTACAGACTGGCCTGTCGGATTCCGGAAGGGGAAGCAGACCACCAGGGCTGTTCTCACGGTGGTGACCGCAGACAGACGGACGTCCGTGGGGTCTCAAGACACGGTCTGGTTATCATAGGAGATTATCTAGGAGACGTCTCAGGCTCAAACATAACTCCCTCTCAGAGCAGACGGCGCACCACATCAAAACACAGCGAGGCCTGGGCGACGCCTTCGGAGAGGAATCCAACGTTTTTTTTAATCTCGACTCTGAGGTCGTAGCTCCAGATCTCACGGCTGTTTCTGGATCGCCGAGAGCGCGTGGGGGGGGGGGGGGGGGGGGGGGAGTCGGGAGGCACTGCCGCTGGTTCTGTGGGTCGTTCAGCAGAAGAACACTGACAGACCATGTCCTAATTCTCCCCCCCCCCCCCCCCCCCCCCCCCCCGTAGATCACACTGCAACTCCTTACAAGGAGGAGGACACGAGGTAGACGGTACTAATAGCGCCTCGGTGCAGACCGACAGGGGGGGGGGGGGGGGGATTTCTCCATCGATTTAGATCGCACAAAGCATCGCTGGCAACAAAAGCCCTAGACGTGTCTGGAGGAGCGAGTGTGCGTCTGCTAAATGACGTGATTATAGAGCCATCCCGCCCTCACGGGTCGGTTGTTCCGGCGGTGCGCAGAGCGAGGTCGGCTCTCTAACTAAACATCTACATTCCCGGAGTGTCTACCTGGACCCAGCCGACAGGACAGGGGGAGGAGGGAGGGGGAGAGGTAGTGGGGGGGGGGGGGGGGTAGGGGGAGAGGAGGAGGGTTCTCCTGGGTACCGATGGTTTACAGGCGGGCCAGGTTGGCTGATCACAGCGTAACTTCGTCTCAGAAAAACTCAGAGGAGGCGTTATGAGATGTTTTTTTATTACTGTTTATTTTTTTTTACGCTTATTTTTCTTGTTTTGACTCTTTAATAAAGAAAATGTGGGATATTACGCAACCAAAATAATACTAAAATATTGATGCTAAAAACACACAGATTTAATAAATGTATCCAGCGAATAGATTTCGTGGTGAAGCTCACTAAGCAATAACCACTCGGAGCGTGTATCGACGCGTCTCAAATGGACGGCGTGTTTGTGGACAGCGAGTCCTCCAACTGGGCCAGGAGATGGTCTGTCGCTCTCTAGAAAAATGTAATTACCGCCCCATATTAGCCTCGTCTGTGTGTGTGTGTGTGTGTGTGTGTGTGTGTGTGTGTGTGTGTGTGTGTGATTGCCGAAGGATAATGTGAGAAAGTGACGTTCGATTCAGAAAGAAGAGAGAAAGCAAAATCGGTCAGAGTTTAACCAAGAGGGGAGCAAGGAGAGAGAGAGAGAGAGAGAGAGAGAGGAGAGAGAGAGAGAGAGAGAGAGAGAGAGATAGTAAAGAGAGAGAGAGAGAGATAGTAAAGAGAGAGAGAAAGAGAGTAAGGAGAGCGAGAGAGAGAGAGAGAGAGAGAGAGAGAGAGAGAGAGAGAGAGAGAGAACGAGAGGGAGAGCGAGTAAGGAGATAGAGAGCGAGGGAGAGAGCGAGAGAGAGAGAGACCAAGGGAGCGAGAGAGAGAGGGAGAGAGAGACTACAACGACCTCAACGATCACCGTTGTCCTTACACAACCCATGCTATAGGTGGGCTGTACCCGAGCCAGACTTCGCCCACCACTGACTGGCGGGTAAGGTGGGCGGCTCAGATGAACCAGGCAGGGAAACCAGGGAGAGCCCAGATTCAACTCAGAAACATTACAACACATCTCTCTTTCTCTTTTTCCTTCGGCAGCGTCTATTCCTGGTGGAGGTGGTTACAGGCCTGAAAGGCAGAGACCCTTCAGACCGTTCCAAATTCGTTCTATTTCAGGTGTTAACTAATTGGGGCTTCTTTTAGACACTCCCCACGAAAAAAGGTGGAGGTGCGTTTGACTCTGATTGAAAAGCGCAGGGCGGAAAACATTCATCAGGGCCATATTATATATATTATATGTATATTATACATATAAACATTCATCTCGGACCATCGCGAGTCGATCCCCTACACCGGGGCGGCGTCTACTGCCGCCGCCGCCGCCGCCGCCGCCGCGCCGCGGAGGAGGAGCAGCAGCTCAACGGGCGGGGGGAGCGATGGAAGCAGTTACACGCCATTAACTGCTAAGCACACAATTACCAGAGACACAAGTCTGGCTCCAGCCCGGGGATCCTCTTCCGTTTGTGAATGAAGAGTTGTGAGTCTTGCCGCTGTTGTATCCAAAGAGGCCCGCTGCTTTTGTAACAGACGTCGGCGTGTGTTTTAACAAGCTACACCGCGGCGAGTTGTAGTCCTTGAGGGTATAATTTATATCCTTAAGTGATGCGATGACTGACTATATCATTTGCGGTATAATTGAACTGATTACAATGGGATTGCTGATTGACCTATAGCCACGTACCCTGACGTGGATGATCACCGCAATCACAAGCAGATGCACAAAAAAATACTTCATAATCATCGTGTTTACTATGAGTTTTCTATGCACGCAAAATCGAGGTATTGCAACGCAAATAACATTTTGGACTGAGGTTGTTATGGAGAAATATGGTCGTTGTGGGTCCCTGTGAAGTTAATTTCCCACTTTTTAATGTAAGCCCATAAAATGTGTGACCAGTCAATCCTGCTGCGGTTTATTTCAGGCCTCATTTAAGCACTTTGCTCCTGAGTGTTTCGCCTGCTTCCTCCCACTTATTTTGCGCTCTCTCTCTCTCACACACACATACACACACACACAGTCTTTTGTGTGTGTGTGTGTGTGTGTGTGTGTGTGTGTGTGTGTGTGTGTGTGTGTGTGTGTGTGTGTGTGTGTGTGCGCGCGCGCGCGTGCGTGCGTGCGTGCGTGCGTGCGTGCGTGCGCGTGCGTCACAGGTATATTAGCATGTTAATGCGGGCTGGCGTGCTAATGCGGCTAGGCTAATTGCAGGCTGAGTGGTTTGACTCTGGTGGTGGGCAGAGGGCCCCCCTGACGACCATCAGGGTCCTTCCTGAAGCGGGGCATGCTGGGTTGGAGTGCGGTACCCCAGTTCAGTCCTCTGTCAAGGGGACACTTCACAGTTTTCAAGGGTTTAACACGGAGAATTACCCCGCGAGGCCATCCAGATATTCACGTTTGCGTTCTGTAATGGATATCAGTCTGGGCCTGGCTGGGAAAGCCTTTGACTTCCACATGAGTGGACGTTTTGTTCAGGGTTCGCCTGTTCCTCTTTTAATGTCGTTATTCGATCAAATTCACACCGTCAAACCGTTTGGATTTCTCCTGTGATTGCTACACTTTCTTTGGTTGGTTTCTTCTCACGTTCTGAAACTCTGCAGACTGAGCTCAAAGTCCTGCCCCCCTCGTGCTGATTGGTCTGATCTTAAAGAGGTTTAGCCAATCAGCCGTAAGTGGAGAAAAAATCCCCCCGCCCCCACGATAAAATAAGCCAGGCGTCCATATTATTCAAATGATCATCATCGTAAAATAATTATTGTCATATATTCTTTATTTTATCAAACCATCTCACCACTGTATTTCATTCAATCTCGTTCCATCTCATTCTATTGGGTATAATGTTTTTATACCTAAACGTATAATAACGAAGGGAATGCCGGAGGATTTGGATTCATCGGATCAAGAAATAAGAAGAAATACTCTGATCAAATATAGACGCCCCAGAACGTGATTGGTCTGGCCTAGGGTCGTTATATCTGTGGGGGGAAGCCGTCTCACACATGGCGATGATGAGGGCTGTTAGCTGCCACAGACATGAACACCGCAATTACATCTCAGCTACACCCTGTACTGTGACATGTCTGCTTGTTTCATCATCTGCCGACAGTGGGAAAGAGAAAATGCAATGGCAGAGAATTGTATGAGAATTGAGAAGAGCAATGAGATTGAGATTGTCACTTAATCCACACATTCAAATAGGTAGATCAATATCTTTAACATTACTTTTTTTTTATTGTTATTATTTTGTTTCAGCTAAATGCCCTTGGGGATGAATAAAGGACCTTACTATCTATATATATTTATCTATCTTCTCAATCTATGGACGATTTTTTTACCTAAAATGTTCATAGCGTAGTTTCAGTGTACCGGTTGCTTTGTCTGAAGCACTTTGAGATGATTGAATGTCTGAGATGTGCTGTATCAATAAAGTTGGATTCAACTAAAGTGCAAAGTGCAAAGGGTTTGTCAGCTGACAGCCAGTCGCAGATGACTTGGTAATCAACCCGAGGCTACGTTCTCCCTCGCCTCCCACTAATAGCGTCTTGCCGTTCATACGTTTAATTCAACCATTCACACACATATCCACAGCCCAAGTAGGCCTTGACCTCGATTAGACCTGACCTCTTTCAGGATCCGTTTATTAGCGCGACCCGATACTGAATACCGTACGTCACTACGGTGGAGCAACGAAACAAACGTCAACAAAACAAACAAGATTTTAAAATAAAAATAAAAAACGAAAAAAACAAGATCTCAGATCTCAGCATCTCAAGTCAACAAAGGGCGACCAGAGGGGCAATTAACAGCGGAACGAGGACTGCAACAAATACGAATAAACAACGTTTTTTTTTTTTTACAAAAAGCCAGTTGCCTAGCAGTGACGCAACAAGGCCTGGGCAACAGAAGGGTACCGCTGGAGAGAGGCAGTGGGGAGCCGTGAGAGTGCTCATCATCAGCAGCACTCACAATTGAAACCTCTGTTTTTCCGACGCCTCGCACTGAAAACAAGCCCTTTTCGAATCAGCTTGTTTGGTGTGGCCTCTAAATGCCAGCCGTTTATAAATATACATGTACGTCGACTGGAGAGGACTTCAAACTGCGTCACGTGGGAAATCCATCAAAACATTCTCTCTGCGCCCCGGGGTTTAACCTCGACTGACGCTCACGACAACGGAGACGCGTTCACGAGTCCACCTCCAGAGCCCCACGTTTATTCATGAGGGTGTGAGAGAAGGGCAGCGATGACACAACGCCACACAGTAGGCCGTGTCTGGTTTCCGATGGGGAAGTGGATATGTTTGCGTGACCATTTCCACGGCGGTGGCAAAAGTATAAACATTGTTTGCTCAAGTAGAAGTGCAGATACCTGTGAAAAAACAAGACTGAAATAAATACTGAATCTTCTACTTTACCCAAGTAAAGGTGATAAAGTACAGGCTCTGAAATGTACTAAAAAAATATTAAAAAGCTAACTAAACCTCATGTCATATTAATATAATTAGTTAAAGTTAAACCGTTCAACACCAAACAAAATAAACAATACACTGAAAATAATGAACTTTTGCTCCAATGGGCAAATCAGTTTTCAAAAAAAAGCAGAACACACCGCAGGTCTAATTAAGCCTTAAACTCCTTTGTTAGATATTCCCTCGTCTCTGCAGGACTACAGAAACCTCTGGCGGTCATGACACGTTCGCCGAGAGACGTTCTTAGAGAGAGCAACTTCCACGTTTGCCGGTTCACCTTCACCCGCCTCACTCACTACGCCGCTGGCTCTCACACAGACGCCATTTTTGTCTGCGTCTGCGTCCTTTACGTCGTTTCGTCTTGTTACGTCTGCGCGACACGCACCGGATGGACACACCGAGAGATCGTCTTTTCTGAGCGTTATTGTCCGCACACACGCACACAAAACACAAAGAATCCCAACACGATGACACACAAGTTCACGACGCGACATGCTCACAAACTACAAAGAATCGAAACACGATTGACCCACAACACACACACACACACACACACACACACACGCGCACCACGACGCACACTCACACTCACACAAACACAAACGAGGGAGAATCTGCCGGCTGACATTTCTCCTCAACATAACAAAATCCATAACGGAGGCATTTACAGCCA
>NW_028177011.1:0-7912 GCF_964030765.1 Micromesistius poutassou
GAGAGAGGGGAGTGGGGGAAAGAAGAAGGTAGGGGGGAGAGAGGGGAGAGAGAGCGGGGGAGGGAGGAGAGAGGAGGGGGAGAGAGGGGAGTGGGGGAGAGAGGAGAGTGAGAGAGAGAGGGGAGGAGGGGGGAGAGAGAGATAGAGGGTGGGGGAGAGAGAGAGGGGAAGGGAGGGGAGATGGAGGGGGAAGGGGAGAGAGAGGAGGAGGGAGAGAGAAAGTGGGAGGGGGGAGAGAGAAGAGAACATTAAAGAGAACATTATGATCCTCCCGTCATCAGAATCGTCCGATTTATTACCGAGTGCACGTCGACCACTCGAAGGACATTCACCGTGAGAAATCCAACGCTCAGGAATTAACTTTGAGACAAGGGAATACAGGACACAGAGGGAAACTCCAATCAGACCAGGATGATCGTGCCTTACTTCCCTTTTTGAAATTATTCCCACTAATTCACACTGGGGAACATGTCAAAGAACTTGTACGAATAAAAGACCGAAATTCCGACCTCTGTGTGTGTGTGTGTGTGTGTGTGTGTGTGTGTGTGTGTGTGTGTGTGTGTGTGTGTGTGTGTGTGTGTGTGTGTGTGTGTGTGTGTGTGTGTGTGTGTGTGTGTGTGTGTTCACCTAGACTCTGCATAGCACATTCAGTCCCCCCCCCCCCCCCCCGCCCACTACCGTCTGTTGCCCCCTCCCACTAACGTCATGGCACTTAATGAACGCACCTAATGTGCGTTGTATTTATTCATAGTACTTAATTGTGTAGCGTCTGCAGTAGCTAGCCATCACTGCTGTATACGGGGAATGGAGCTAGCCTGGAGGCCAATTTACACCGCAGACGTTTTAGACGCGTTTTTTTAAGTCGGCCGTCAGACGTCCGACTTCAGCTAGAGATAGAATTCATTCAAACTAGCGCACTGATTCACACCGGCAGCGTTCTACGCCCGTCTCACGGCCGACCAAAGCTTAACTTACGCTTCACTTCTATTTTCAAGCGTTTCTGAAGCGCCTCGGTTATGATGGTATCTGATGACTCTTATATAAAAAATATAGAGAAATAAACGGCGGCGGTGTGAATTGATACGCCTACGTCACGCTCACGTCTCTCTCTCGCCGGCGGTGTAAATTCCCCATGGCGAGTGTTAGAACTTGCACTTGGTTCTATGAACATCTTTACTGTACCTACAGCGATATATTGTTTCACTTCTTATGACAAATGTACTTATTGTAAGTCGCTTTTCCCTCCACAATAAGGGAATGCCCCACATATTCTTCTTTTAAAGGACTACTAAAACAATGGCTCAAATCCAATCAAAAGTGTGCCCACTAGCTGGACTGGACACTAATTGAACATTACTTTTTAATGCATTGTTATATCCTGTCTGGATCTGGTGTCTTTACGATTGTGTAATGTATTGTGCTGTGTGTGTTGTCTCCTCTATTTTGCGTTTTATCTTTTTATTTGCTGTCTCTTCTGTTTGTACTTTTTATATTTATTTTATTAGGGACTACGGATGCAAATTAGCAGCTCTGCTACAATCCGGCATGTTTACAGAGATGTTTAAACATCAATGTTCATCAATGTGCACTGTCCCTATTCAAACATAAAGCATTTATTATTATTATTATTATTGGATAAAAGCGTCTGCTTAATGACCTAAATGTTAATATGTGTGTGTGTGTGTGTGTGCGTGCGTGCGTGCGTGCGTGTTTTGACCCCGCAGATCGGCAAACCCTGCCTGCTGCTGTACGTGGACGCTAAGGGCGAGACCATGGTGAAGAGGCTGCTGAAGCGCGGCGAGACCAGCGGGCGCGCCGACGACAATGAGGAGACCATCAAGAAGCGCCTGGACCTGTACTACAAGGCCACCGAGCCCGTCATCGCCTTCTACGAGGGCCGCGGCATCGTCCGCAAGGTGACCGCCGCCGCCGCCGCCGCCGCCGCCGCCGCGAACCCCGCGTTTGTGATGCTAGCGCCGTCGAGCCACGAGAGGCGGGAGACGTTGAAACTGTTAGATGTTTAGTGGAACACACACTCGTGCATGGTTCTCAGTTTCTGCGTGCAGATAATATGTGTACCAGTATATATATATATATATATATACCAGTATTCTATATGTACCGGTATAGTATAACAGTACAGGAATAGTACAACCAGTGGCGGGTAAACTTTCGGAGAGCAAAAGCAATTATAAATTAGCGCCAGTTTCACATCTAGATTTTGATTGACGAATTCCAAACAAAAAAAATCTGGAATCAACTTCCAGATTAAGTAAGAGGTGTCACTGAGGGCGGCCAAACACATTTTAGAGGGGTAGACGCGACATCCCCCCTCACCCCTCCCTTGACATGCCCCTGGTACAAACCCATAAAACACTTCATCACAAATCACTTCTTTTTCACCTTTTTTTTTTTTTTGGACACGTCTGTAATCGTATTTCCTGCGCGTCTCTCCAACAGGTGGACTCCGAGCTGCCCCCCGACGAGGTCTTCAGCCACGTCTCCAAGGCCATCGATGCTCTGTAGTAAAATGAACTTTCACAACACATGAAACGTTGTCATTCGTCTTCAGTATGGTTTCCTCTTGACCTTAAAGGCAGCGAAAAACCCCGAAAACCCTCATCAGTTTCGGTTGGTTTTTCGGAAGAAAGCGAGATGGCCCGATCACGCAGCTGTGACGCCTTAACCGTAACCTTTTATTTCAGATCCATTTCTAAAGGCTGAACGTTTCCGTTAAAGCCACTCACCTCTATCCCCTAACACACATAATCACAGTATATATTTCTATATTGCCTGTCTACATTCTCTGTGATGAATGTTAAGTCTTGGAACACGTATTCCTGGTCTAACCGAAGTTACAGTCCTCTCCTGCACTCCACAGGCCTTATACAGACAAAGCTTACGTTTCAATTAAGATAAATGTAACCCAGACTCATTCATCTCGCGACAAACAACGATAAAGTTCACTTTCAATGGTTTTCTGTCCCTGAAGTGAAGAAAAGTGAACAAAAACTTGCAATTGAAGGAGAAAAACTTAGCACTTAGTAGATGTAATATATGGTTGTTACATTTTTTTTTTTTCAAATCTACTGGTTCAACATTTTCATACACAGAATAGTTACTTTATTTATGTATTCAATGAATGGATCTTAAACTTATTGTCGGTGCATATTATATAAGAACAAAATGTATAGTATGTAACAGATTTGGAACATGGACTTTAAGAAATATAAAGAATTAAAGACACAATTTTAGTCATAATTACGTTAATTACGTGCACTTACAATATTGGTTGTCTTGGTTATGTTATGACAGAGAATGTCGATTTCTGTTCAGAAGTTTATTATGTCTATACTTAAATTCAGGCTATATAATTCTACAAATTGTTCTCGACTTGCTGCACTTACACAAGCACACACACACGTATCCAGATTTAAAAACTGCAGGAATTCATGCACCCTTTCGCACATTCACACACTCACTTACCAACACAGTCAATCTGACAGCGCGCACAAAGTGCATACGCACACATGGGAGCTGAAAAACAGAATACGCACACACAAAGCCACATGCACACACATGCACGTGTGCATGCGAACACACACACACACACACACACACACACACACACACACACACACACTCTGACATCTCTACACTTGCCTGCTCACTTAGAAATGAACTGACAGACACACACGCGTTACACTTCCATGAATAACAATATGTGGCAGGGAGCACACACATACGCACGCACGCACACACACGCACGCACACACACACACATTGTCATGCCATTAATAACAGCGGTTGACGGGGGGCACACGCAGGTGCACTCGCACACACAAATAAACACACAGAGAAACACACGCACACACATTTTCGTGCCATTAATAACAGTAAGTGACGGGGGGCACACGCAGGTGCACTCAGACACATGCACGCGCACACACACACACACACACACACACACGCACACGGAGGTGAAGAGTGTAGACATAACAGGATACAGGACACATGGCTACCACTCAGTCCTGCTGTACGCCCTCTCTGAGCTCAGAATGACGCACGCACGCGCGCACACACACACACACACACACACACACACACACACACACACGTGGACTCACAAAAACAAACACACTCATGTGGACACACACACACACGTGGACTCACACAAAGACAAACAAAAACACTCATGTGGACACACACAGACACAGACGCAATGACACACAAACACCGTGACAGACACACACACACACATACTGGCAAACTTAATGACACACACACACACACGCACACGCACACACAGAGCCAGGTTCCAGCAGGTTTCCGGACTATCCTCCCAGGACTGATGTGATGTGGCCCGGAGTGTCAGGACTCAGGATGAGGAAGTTTAAAGGTTCTCTTGAAGACGGGGCAGGATGTGTTTCCATGGAAAGTCAGCGGAGGTGAAGCCAGAAAACACGTCTGTGAGCGCGGTCAAGGTGAGCCGGGCCACAGCTCGTATGCTAGGAATGTTGCTGTCTCAAAGACACACGTTGTGGTATGTGTCACGTAGGCCTACACTACGTGTGTGTGTGTGTGTGTGTGTGTGTGTGTGTGTGTGTGTGTGTGTGTGTGTGTGTGTGTGTGTGTGTGTGTGTGTGTGTGTGTGTGTGTGTGTGTGTGTGTGTGTGTGTGTGTGTGTGTGTGTGTGTGTGTGTGACACAACGAGGCACAATGCAAGGTCTTTTGTTTGAAAAATACCAGGACAATCGACATAGTTCTGCTTTTGTCTGCTTGAACTTGTGTCAAGTGTAAGCAAACAGCCAGGGGCCCTCCAGAAACAGTTTAAAAGAAACACCATTCATCACATCCTTAAGTAAGAAGAAACAGCATGAAACAGTTCCAACAGACATGAGAAAACGTCTTGATCCAACAATACTGTTGACAATGTGTTGTAAGGCCGACAGATAATGGGTTTGAGTTGCGTTCCAAAATAATATTCTGTACAGGACGTTCTTACTGCTGCTGGGATCCATATTTTTGAAACACCAGCACAATGGGAATATGAAATAAACATATGACATGCTTAAGACAGCAGCACTAGCGGACTTTTGCTTACTTGGCAAACACTGCATGACATTTTCCAAAACAGTCGGTGTCAGCACAGGGGTGCCTTCTAGCGGTCACCACTAGAAGGCGCTGTTATGCTGCTCAGATGTACTATTTAGAAAAAAATCGCTATTAAAAAAAATCTTTAAAAGCAAAAATCATATCTTAAGCAATAACATGTCAAAACTTGATGTACCACTGCCAAATCTCTTCTCCTTTTGCGGATATAGCTTTGTTCAATTTAAAATGATTTAATATTAATATCATTTGTAAAAACATGTAGTGTCACACAACACACATATGTTGTTAAATAGTATTTTAATGAATCAACAGCTGCAGCGCTAATTCAGCTAGGCTCTAGTTAGCCCGTATGCACCCCTGCTACTTAGAACCTACAGCCACCAATCCCCAACCTCCATCCCTCCTCGCGTTCCTTGTGGGCGCTCCGGGGCTGGCTCTGCTTCTGCTCGGAACAGAACTTGCGTTGTCAAAGTTGTGCTTCCGAGGGGAGATAACCTATAAAACAATATATAAATAAAGAAACAAACAGGGTTTTTATTTTGTTGTTATCTCGTGGGCTGGAGCGAGACGTCCTCCACCATCCCAGCCTCCGTTCCTCTCTAAAAGCCACCGCACACAGGCCTGGTATTTAAATAACAGACAGTTGGCCTTTTGCTGCAGTCATCATACGAAAGAACAAAGTAACCTAAGGGAACAGGGAGGGGGGGTGGTCGGGGGGGGGGGGGGGTGATATTCACTGGTGTGTTGGGGCCACCATCATCTGTTTACACAACCACGAGACTAGCTCGTGTGGACCTAAGGTTGACCAAACAGCAGCATCCACATTCATTATTAGTTATTTATTCATGTCTGTTTTTTTTTTTTTTGTTTTTGTTCATACAATCCGTCGCGCTCCGCCATTTACATTATCCTCGGCGGGCCTCGCTGTAGCCTGGCTTCTGCACATAACCGCTGAGTCATGGACAGGGCCACCCTGTTTTTTAATAATTCATGTTATGCGAATAGCTTCCCCACCAACCCCCCCCCCCCCCCCCCCCCCTCCCCCCCCCCACACACACACACACACACGCAGGTGGCCCCGGTTTAGACCCCCTAGAATCCCTGCATGATTGTTAAGGATGCTATTGCGTAAGAGTTAATGGCCACGGCGTTAGGAGGCTATTACCGAGGAGCTGTAATACTAATAATAATGATAATGGTGTTTCATCGGTGGTGATGTTGAACGCGATTTCACGAGGTGAACGTTTCCGCCTCAAGAGGTCTAAACAACGAGATGATTACGACGATGACTTCATGGAAACTTTGTGCCGCGCACTGGATGTCTTACTCAAACGCAAGGCTCACCTTGGGGGCCGGACATCTCTAAACACGTCGACACCGTCGAACAAACATAGGTGTCACTTTTTTATAAAGGCCACAGGTTTATCTTTAGACTTGTCTTCACAGGTTGAAGCAGTAGGACCCATAGTAAGTGTTATGAGCGACACCTCTGTTTGTCCTACAGCTCTGTGGAAAAGGGTCTATATAGGGGCTGTTCATCAGAATGCATCATGGGATTTGTTGTTGCCGATACTCTGGCCATATTGAGAGAGACTCCAGAGAGTTGTAGAACTGTGAAATCATAAATCAACGTAAATATACTGTCATCATAGGCTAATGAAATCTACACGGGACATTGTTAGCCCCTAACTTTGAAAAGAGTGCTTGTCAGTTCACAAATCAGGTTTTTAACATCAGTGACATTTAGTTTAAGGTGGCATGAATTGAATTATGGGCACTATGCTCAAATAATCTTTGCTGCTGCTTTTAGATTCTTGAGTCTGTATGTGGCCCAAAAACTGTAGTCACTGGAGTTTGATATGAACACATCCATAACTAATGGAAAGAAAAAATGGCATAAATAAATGTATATGGTGTATAGGCACGGTGTTACTGGGGTCAGGTTTGTTTTGTTCATAAATATTAAAATAAAACATTAAATATGAATCACTGAAATAGAATAGATGGAACAAAGGTTGGCCGAGTATGACAGCAAATGTGCAGCCAAAGCTAGATGTCTTCTGTCCAGTTTCATGCGGTTTTAATACTGCATGAGTCAAACTCACAAAAAGCTCCAGAACGACGGCTCACCGTCCAGCCTCAAGGACACCATTACTTAATTAAAATTTGACATTTAGTCATTGAGAAAAATTGAACCCAAAGCGATGCACAATGAATTCAGGGGTGAGGACATCCTGCCCTAGACGCCCGCGGGTATGCCGCGGACGTTTGGGGATCGATGGGACCACGTCCAGCAGGGCGTGGAACACTACGTCCACAAACCTGCAACGCTCTAAAACATATGAACCATAATGCTTGGCTAATTGGCTTGTAGCAACTACCAAAATGTAAATGTGCATTTTGTCACTCCTGACACTATGGAAGCTGTGGCCATGGCAACGCATCTGTGATGTATCACCTCCAAGAACTCATTGAAAATTGGTTGAAATGAGCTTGTTTATGGAGCACCTTGGGTAGCCTCGGTTTGCACTCAATGCTCAATGCACTTCATATCCTCATGCCCTTGCATGAGCAGGAGGTGGTGGTGGTGGGGGGTGGGCGGGAGGGAGTGGAATAAAACATTCATACAGGGGTGAGAAAGAGTGAAATCAGCATCTTAACAGGATGTGGTGGCGGGTAGGTTGTGTTTATTTTTTATTTTTTATGTCTCTGGATTTTCTTATTTTGTACTGGCGAATGCTTTGATGTCGTTCACATTTCCTCTCAGAATGTTCCAGGATGTGCTGCAGCAATGCAC
>NW_028177010.1:0-10899 GCF_964030765.1 Micromesistius poutassou
GTGTAGGGGCATGTCTGTGTTTTTCTTGTTGCGTGAATGTCCTCATTGATCTCCTTTGTGCGTTCAACCTTGCAAGTCTAGACACGTCAATATTATAGGCGTTCAAAGAGTTCAGTAAAACACCCTTTATCTTAGACACTTACACACACGCACACACACACGCACGCACACACACACACACACACACAGGCACACACACACACACACGCAGTGAGTCATGCATTACACACTGTGTGTTCAGCTGAACTGTCCTGGTAGCTCGGGGCGAGTGTTTAAAGCCTTCGCCATTCCTCCCCTCTCACCACCACCGGTCACTTTCCACTACGGCAAAGTTCCCAACTCTCAAACACAGAGGCACACACACACACGCATGCGCACACACACACACACACACACACACACACACACACACAGAGACACACACACACACACACACACACACACACACACACAGACAGACAGACAGACAGACACACACACACAACGTGGCATTTAAGGAAAACAAAAAATGTCTTGGATCAGTTTGTCTGTTCGTTGTCCTTAGACTAACACCACAACCTCATTCCATCATTTGGCAACCAAATATATGAGTCAATTCCACGTTATTTCACACTGAGTGACTAAAAAGTATCTTGTATGTTGCTTTTCTTATAGCTAGTTCTAGCAATGCAAGCTAGTCCTGGCTACGTCAGCTAGTCCGAGCTACGTCAGCTAGTCCGAGCTACGTCAGCTAGTCCGAGCTACGTCAGCTAGTCTGAGCTAGCTACGCAAGCGAGTTCCCGCCACTCAAGCTAGTCAATGCTACGCAAGATAGTCCCAGCTACAAAAGCTAGCCCCGTGCTAAGTTAGCTAGTTCCCACCAGACAAGCTAGTCCATGCTACACAAGCTAGTCCACGCTACGTTAGCTAGGTCCTTGCTACGTTAGCTAGGTCCTTGCTATGTTAGCTTGTACTTGCTACGTTAGCTTGTCCTTGCTACGTTAGCTTGTCCTTGCTATGTTAGCTTGTCCTTGCTACATTAGCTTGTCCTTGCTACGTTAGCTAGGTCCTTGCTATGTCAGCTAGGTCCTTGCTACGTTAGCTAGGTCCTTGCTACGTTAGCTTGTCCTTGATACGTTAGCTAGGTCCTTGCTACGTTAGCTTGTCCTTGCTACGTTAGCTTGTCCTTGCTATGTCAGCTAGGTCCTTGCTACGTTAGCTTGTCCTTGCTACATTAGCTAGTCCTTGCTATGCAGCATTATTCTCATTATACATCCTCGCCCCGTGACACAAACTCCCTTTGCGGGGTGAACAGAGCATCGTATCATCTGATCCCACACGAGCTAGTCCCTGTCGAGCTAGCTGTCATCGCTCATACCAATATACATATATATATATTTATATATGTATATATATATATATATACATATCCTCTCAGACGGTTTAGAGGGCGACCAGATACCTGAGGTCTGACGTAGTACACATCAGACGTGACAATTATTTCAGCGTGATAAAACGCTATAGGCGACGAACACATTTACATATCGGGAAACCAACTGTTCAAATCCGAACGTGTATCGCATCCAATATGTTGACGTGAAATATCTATAGATATCTATAGATATCTGTATATATATATATATATATATATATATATATATATATATATATCTTTATAAATACAAACATTGTGTGTGTCAATGCGTTTCCATACCCCCCCCCTCCGGCACCGAGCGTTGCTAAATGTTGTGCGTTGTGTTGTGTTGTGTCACCGTCTCCGAACGGCCTCCTGATTTTGATAATAAGATGGAGGCTAAGTTGTTAAACAGCCTAATATGGTGGCCGTGCGTTGGCATGGTAACAAGCATACGCGCCGAAAGCGCGCTTGATTCTAATCTGGCCTCACAGCAGGAAGCCCGGGGGCAGCTATCCCCAACGACGCCGTCACATATATATATAAATATATATATAAATATATATATACACACTGTGTATAAACACACACACGCACACAACACGGAGAGGCACTGCAGCCATAGTGAGGGAGTGAGTGTGTGAGTGAGTGAGTGAGTGAGTGAGTGAGTGTGTGTGTGAGTGAATGAGTGAGTGAGTGAGTGAGTGAGTGAGTGAGTGAGCGAGCGAATGTGTGTGTGTGTATATTTCATGTAAAAACACTCACACAACAGTCAATGGCAGTGATAGCCATAGTGTGTGTGTGTGTATGTATATATATATAAATATATACATAAATAGTGTGCGTTAACACAAACGCACAACAGAACACTGGTCACTCATGCAATCCCTTTCAGGACAGACTCCCTTCGAAAACTCAGTTTGCAGTTGTGAGCTGAATGCTGCGTGTCCTCTCACACAAAGAGTTGGTTTAGCGGCAGGGATGGGGGGGGGACGCGACCCCCCCCGTCCCCCCGTCCCCCCCCGTCCCCCCTGCCCCCCCCCCCCGAGCGCCACTGCAGTGTTTGATGCGCGTTTGGGTCGCATCTCACATTCACGGTCACATTCAGGGCGTTCAGCACACCGCTTCCAGCCAGAGCGACTCACAATAAGTCCATTTGTCAGACGCGTTCACGTCTGTCGTCGGTCTGCGCGGTGGAACGCTCGCTTTGTGAAACCGCCACGGGGCCGAAGCGACGGCTAACCGACTGTAATGTCATCCCCCCCCCCCCCTCCCTCTCCCCCCCCCCAGCCCTTTCCCCCCTCACCCCCTCTCTACCCCCCTTTCTCCCCTCTCGCTCCCTCTCTCTCCCCCATCCAACTCACCCCCTCTCTCCCCTATCCAACTCCCTCCCTTTCTCCCCCTCCCTCCCCCCTATCTTCCTCCCCTCCTCTCCTCCTCTCTCCCCCATCCAACTCCCTCCCTTTCTCCCCCTCTCTCTCCCCCATCTTCCTCCCCTCCTCTCCTCCTTTCTCCCCCTCTCTCTCCCCCATCCAACTCCCCCCCCTTTCTCCCTCCCTCTCTCCCTCTCTCCCCCTTCTCTCCCCCATCCCCTCATCCCCTCCCTCTCTCCCCCCCCCCCCTCCTCACCCGTGCCGGGGCGGCCCATGATGATGTCCTTGCGGGGGGCCGGGTGCGGCGACTCTGCGGGCAGGATGAGGGGCAGCAGGGCCGTGGGCGACGGGTGGCAGGGCACCGGCTGGGGCAGGGGCCCCCCGCCGCCACCTCCACCAGGGCCATCGCCGGGGCCCCCGCCGCCGCCGCCCGGCTTACGCTCCTGGCCCCCGGAGCCTGAGAAGGGGGAGGAGCCCGAGATGGAGAGGGCGGGGTGGCCGGCGGTGGAGGAGTCAGGGACTGAGGAGGAGGAGAGAGAGAGGAGGAGAGAGGAGGAGAGAGAGGAGGAGGAGGGAGGAGGGAGGAGGAGGAGAGAGGAGAGAGGAGAGAGGAGGAGGAGAGAGGAGGAGAGAGGAGAGAGGAGGAGGAGGAGGAGGAGGAGGAGGAGGAGAGAGGAGGAGAGAGGAGGAGAGAGAGGAGGAGGAGGGAGGAGAAGGAGGAGAGAGGAGGAGGAGGAGGAGAGAGGAGAGAGGAGGAGGAGGAGAGAGGAGGAGAGAGGAGGAGGAGAGAGGAGGAGAGAGAGGAGGAGGAGGGAGGAGGAGGAGGAGAAGGAGAGAGGAGGAGAGAGAGGAGGAGGAGAGAGGAGGAGAGAGAGGAGGAGAGAGGAGAGAGGAGGAGGAGGAGGAGAGAGGAGGAGGAGAGAGGAGAGAGGAGGAGGAGGAGAGAGGAGAGAGGAGGAGGAGGAGGAGAGAGGAGGAGGAGGAGGAGAGAGGAGGAGAGAGAGGAGGAGGAGAAGAGAGGAGAGAGGATCAACCAATAGAAAAATACAAACTAAAAGGATCATTAGATCATTGTGTTTGTCACAAATATCCTCAAGTGCCACAAGTATCTTGAAGTATCTTGAAGTATCTCGTATAGATCATAAACGTATCTCCTTCCAAAGGACTCAGATAAAGCTTTCAAGAGATTACTGCAAGAAAAAAAACGCTTTAGTTTAGAAAAGAATCTGTTGTAGACAATCTGAACAAGTTCAGATCTCGAGAGAACGCAGGGAGAGGGCGACGCTTATGGATGGGTGATGTGGTGACGTGGTGACGGCTGCTACTGACGGGGGTGACTCTAGTGACTGTGTGAATGTAACGGCGGCTGTGGGTGACTGCAGTGACAGGGTGATGTTGTGACCGGGTGACTGTAGCGACAGGGTGGATTGTAAGGACAGTGGTGACACCGGTGACAGGGTGAATGCAGTGACGGGGTGAACGCAGCGACAGGTCGATGTTGTAATGACTGGACGACTGAATGAATGACTGTGATGACAGGGTGAATGACTGTGATGACTGAATGAATGACTGTGATGACAGGGTGAATGACTGTGATGACAGGGTGAATTGACTGTGATGACAGGGTGAATGACTGAACGACTGAATGAATGACACGGTGAATGACTGTAATGACTGAATGAATGACTGTAATGACAGGGTGAATGACTGTGACGACAGGGTGAATGACTGTGATGACTGAATGAATGACTGTGATGGCAGGGTGAATTGACTGTGATGGCAGGGTGAATGACTGTGATGGCAGGGTGAATGACTGAACGACTGAATGAATGACTGTAATGACAGGGTGAATGACTGAATGACTGAATGAATGACACGGTGAATGACTGTGATGACTGTAATGAATGACTGTGATGACAGGGTGAATGACTGTGATGACAGGGTGATGCAGTGACGCAGTGAACGCCTCCTCACCGCCGTGGAGGTCACCAGCACCAGGGTGGAGGTGGGGCTCCGCAGCAGCACGGCCCCGTTGGTGGCGGCCCCGTTGATGGGCACGGGGGCCTGCAGCCCGAGGGCCCCGCCCCCCTGGAGGGCCCCGCCGCCGCCGCCCCCCTGGAGCGGGGGCTGGTCCCGGGACCGCGCCCGCTCCCGCCGGCCCAGGGGCCCCTCCGAGGAGAACTTGGCCAGCGGGACGTCCGGGTTGCGCACGATGACGGGCGAGTCGCGCAGCGGCACCACGCGCCGCGCCGACGGGTCCTGGGGCAGCGGCGACGGCGGCGTGGGCGACACCAGCATGGGCGGCGGCGTGGAGGCGGCGGAGGACGGCGGCCGGCTGGCGGCGCTGCGGGGCCGGGGGAAGGAGAGGGAGCCGCCGCCGCCGCCGCCGCCGGGGGGCTGCTGGCCCTGGGGGGACAGCACGCGGAAGGCGGCGGCCGGGCCCCCCAGGCCCCCCAGGATCCCCCCCAGGCCCCCCAGGAGGGTGGGGTCCTGGTGGTGGGGGTGCTGCTGCTGCTGCTGGTGGTGGTGGGGGTGGGGGTGGGGGTGGGGGTCGGCGGGTCCGTGCGCCTCCATCTTCCTCTTGCTGGGGCTCATGGGCACGGTGAAGGTGAGGTTGGTCTGGAAGGTGGGCACGATGCCCGACAGGTGGCGCTCCCGCTCCCGCTCGCCGCCGCCGCCGCCGCCGCCGCCCAGCTTGGTGCCGCTGAGGTGGCGGTGACGGCGCGGCGCCAGGGAGGAGGGCGGCGGCGGCGGCGCGGCGATGGGGCTGAAGGTGGCCGTGCGGAAGCCGAAGAGCGGCGAGGGCGACGGCGAGGGCGCCGGCGAGAAGGGCGACTGGTTGGACACGGGCGAGAAGGAGGGCGTGACGGAGCGCGAGCTGCCCAGCGACACCAGCATGGATGCCGCCTCGCACTCGTCGAAGTCGAAGCGCGACAGGTCCTGCGGGAGCAGCGAGGGCAGCACCAGCCTCGGCCGCGAGTCGCCGCCGCCGCCGCCGCCGCCGCCGCCGCCGCCGCCCCCGCCGACGCCGCCGCGGCTGCTGGCCTCGCTGCTGTCCCGCGACGTCTCGTCCCAGTCGAACTCCGAGCTGGCGCGCCCTCCCACTCCTCCTCCTCCTCCTCCTCCACCTCCGCCGCCGCCGCCGCCGAGCCGCAGGTCCGACGGCGTGAGGGTGCCCGTGCTGCTGGCCCCGCCGCCCCCGCCGCCGGCGCGGTGGTGGTGGTGGTGCGGCGGGTGCGGGTGGGGGTCCCGGGCGCCCCCGTTGGCCTCCATCTCCTTGGTGCGCATGCTGAGGTGGCGGGAGCAGTAGCCGCGGCGCTGCGACTCCTTGGAGCAGCCCTCGCGCGAGCAGAGCCGGCGCCACTGCTTGCCGTTGAACTTCTTGCGGATGCCGGTGGGCGTGCACACCACGTCGCCCTTCTTGTACTTCTGCTGCGCCGCCGTCAGCGGCGTGCGCGAGCGCGACGACGACGAGCCCGTGGAGGAGGAGGAGCCCGTGGCCGGAGCTCCTCCCCCTCCTCCTCCCGCTCCTCCTCCTCCTCCGCAGCGGAGGCGGCGGCGGCGGCGGCGGAGGAGGCCTTCTCCCCCCGCGAGGAGGAGACGGCGGGGGAGGAGATGGGCGGGAGAGGGGGGAGCTGGGGCACCGAGAGGACGCCACCGACTCCCCCACCGACGCCGACGCCGACGCCGCCGATGGAGACGGACACGGCGGCGGCGGCGCTGCCCGGGTCGAGACCCAGCAGGACTTGGGTGGGGGGGGGCTGGTGGGGCGGGAGGGGCTCCAGCCCCAGCAGCACCTGCTGGGCGGGGGCGGCGTGGGCGTGGAGCAGCTGGGCCGGCGGCAGACCGATGCCCCGCACCACCGACAGCGGGTGGGGGTTGAGGTAGCCGGGCGGCGGCTTGGACAGGATGTGGCGGTGGTGGTGGTGGTGGTGGGGGTGGGGGTGGGGGTGGTGCGGCAGCAGGGCCTTGGGGGCCCCGGGGAGGGGGCCCCCCCCCCCCACCGCCGGCGGCGGCGGAGGCGGGGCCGATGGGCACCATGCTGAAGTGGGACACCTCCATGTCCTCCTCGGGCGTCAGCGGCATGTAGGGTGGGTGCTGCTGCTGCTGGAGGGGGTGATGGGGGTGGAGGTGGTGGAGCTGGTGGTGGTGGTGGTGCTGCTGCAGGCCTCGCTCCCTCTCTCGCTCCTGCTTGACGTGGAGCTCCCTCTCCCTCTCCCTCTCCCTCTCCCTCTCCAGCTCCTTCTCCCTCTCCCAGTCTCGGGGCCCCGGCGGCGCCGGCGTGACGGGGGAGCTCACCCCCGACGACGAGGTGGACGAGGCCAGCGCCGGACCGCCCAGGCCCGGGTACGACAGCCCCCGGCCCCCTCCTCCTCCTCCCCCTCCTCCTACTCCCCCTCCTCCCCCTCCCCCGCCGCCGGGCGCCATCCCCCGACTCAGCCGACACAGCTCCTGCTCCACCTCCATCTCCTCCCGCTCCTCCTCCTCCTCCTCCTCCTCCTCCCGGGCCGCCTCATCCCCACCCCTCGGGGGGAGGTCCAGGTCCCACGGCGGCACCAGGAGCCGCAGGCTGTGGCGCGGCACCCAGACGGCCTGGGGCCCCGGGGTGGTGGTGGTGGTGGCCCCCCCGCCCCCACCCCGCTCCCCGCTCTCCTCGGCCAGGAGCACGCGGTAGGGGTGCGCCACGGCCGGGTGCGTGTCCACCTGCGTGACCACGCCCTCGCGGTACCACTGCCCCGCCCCCCCGCCCGCCGCCCCCCCCGTCTCCCCGGGCCCCCCCTCCTCCTTGCCGCCGAAGGGCACGCAGACGGCCGTGCCCGCGGCGACGGGGCCGCTGCCCGGCGGCGGGGCGTCCAGGATGACGTCCACGGGGGCCTCGTCGGCGGGGCCCTGCTGGTGGTAGGGGTAGCCGCAGAGGGCCTTCTCGCCGTGCAGCTGCACCTCCAGGCTGCGCGTCTCGCCGCTCACCTGCCGCACCACGCCCGCCCGGAACACGGCTCCTCCCACCGCCGCCGTCCCGCCCTCCCCCTGCTCCTGCTGCTCCTCCCCCTCCTCCCCCTCGGGGCCCCGGCCCCGGAGCTGGCGGGCCAAGACCCGCTGGTTCTTCAGGCCGCGGGCGAGGGCGTCGGCCAGCGCGTCAGGCAGCGCCGACGGCGAGCGGGGGCGGGCCGACGGGTGGTGGTGGGGGTGGTGGTGGGGGTGGGGGTGGTGGGGGTGGTGGGGGTGAGGGTGGTGGGGGAGGTGAGGGAGGTGGGGGTGGTGTTGGTGGGGGTGGTGTTGGTGGTGGTGGTGGGGCGGCGGCGGCGGCGGGCGGGGGCGGGGCTCGTGCAGCGGGGGCGGCGCCTGCACCTCCAGGTCGGCCGAGTGCTCGCTGGCCGTGTCGGTGGAGGAGCAGCGGGGGAGGGGCCCGGGGGACACCGTGTCTCCGCCCCTTCCTCCTCCTCCCCCTCCCCCTCCCACTCCCCCGAGGGGGTCCCGCTCTGATGTCAGCGTGGGGGGCCCCGGGGAGCCGCTCTGGCGGTCCGCCGCGCTGCCGCCGACCGTCCGACTGTCGGGGTCCGAGCAGAATCCGTCGCGGTCGCTTCCTGCGCCCGCGGCGCGGAGGATGATCACGCCTTGGCCTCCTCCTCCTCCTGCTCCTCCTGCTCCTCCTCCTCCCCCCCCACCGGGCAGCGGGGGAGGCGGGGGCGTGGTGGCGGAGGCGTGGTTGCCGTGGTTGCCGCAGTGTTCCGAGGTGTACTTCTTCTTGGGCACGCGGGCCTTGAAGGTGGCCGTCTTGCGGCTGGAGGCCGGGTTCGGCGAGCTGGCGCTCGGCGTGCTGCTGGCGCTGCCGCCGCTGCCGCTGCTCCCCCCGCCCCCCACGGGGTGGGGGGGGGCGTCGCCCCCGTGCGGGGCCCCGCCCACCACCACCACCACCGTCGCCGCCACCCGCTCGTCCGCTGACGGCAGCGGCGGCGGCTGTGGCTTTGTCGTCGTCGTCGTCGTCGTCGTCGTCGTCGGCGACTCCCCCCCCGCGGCGGCGAGCGTCGTCATGGCAGCGTCGTTGACGGCGGCGACGGCGGCGGCGTCCAGGTGAGGGGGCCCTCCTCCTCCCTCCCCCTCGGCGGTGGCTTGCGTCCTGATTGGCTCCTCGGGCGAGGAGTCAGAGTGGGAGGAGGAGGTAGAGGAAGAGGAGGAGGAGGAGGAGGAGGAGGTAGAGGAAGAGGAGGCGGAGGAGGAGGAGCAGGAGGAAGATGGCGGCTGGTGCTTGTGTGCGTCGGAGGCCCTCGGCGGCGGCGACGGCTCCTCCTCGCCGCCGCCGCCGCCGCCGCCGTCGCCCTCGCCGCGACGCTTCCCGCCCTTTGCGCGGCTGTGCTTCTTCAAGGGCTTCATGGCTTCATGGAGGTCGACCTCTGTCGCTCCTCGTCTTCACCCACACTCCCGTCTCTCTCCTCTCCTCTCCTCTCCTCCGTCGGTCTCTCTCGTCTCAGCACCTGTGCCTTCCGACACTCTCTCCCTCTTTCATCTCCCCCGGTTTTTCTCCCCCCGGTGACTTCTGTGCGTTCTCTCGTTCTGCCAGGCAACCTGTAGGAGGGGGGAGGGAAAGGGAGGGGGAGGGAGGAGGGGAGGGGAGGGGAGGGGAGGGGAGGGAGGGAGAGAGAGAATCATTCATGTGCTAAACGCTTTGTGACAG
This sequence comes from Micromesistius poutassou, assembly GCF_964030765.1. NCBI lineage: Eukaryota > Metazoa > Chordata > Actinopteri > Gadiformes > Gadidae > Micromesistius > Micromesistius poutassou. The sequence goes on from NW_028177010.1 coordinate 9,440, forward strand.
GTACAAAGTCCACCCACACCTCCCCTCCTCTCTCTCCCCCCCTCCCTCCCTCCCTCTCTTCCCTCTCCCCCCCCACACAGCACCTCCACCCCAGCAGGTATCTGAGGGGGCGAGAGAGAGAGAGAGGGGGAGAACGAAAGAGAGAGAGAACGAGAGAGAGAGAATGAGAGAACGAGAGAGAGAGAGACAACAACAGAGAAAGGGAACAAGAGAAAGAGAGAGAATACAAAAGAGGGAGAGAGACAAGAGAACGTGAGAGAGACAATGGGAGAGAGCAAACGAGAACGAACGAGAGATCGTGAGAACGAGAGAGCATGAGAGAAAGAGAGAGAGTGAGAGAGAGAGAGAGAGCTGATTAAATCAAACCTAAATCCACCAGACACTCAGACTTAAAGCAAACATCTCGACTGACTTCGGTGCCACAGACACAAAACGGCCAAGAAAGTGAATAAATAAACACAACGAGACCTCACGGAGAAACGCAAAATAAAAAAAACCAACACTCGAGCGAGAGCTGCGATCCGATTGGCCGGGAGAGGGACGTCCCTTACCCCGTGCGCCGTGGTAACGCAGAGTGCTTTACTAATTCATTACACATTAAATCCTCCTTACATAACAGGATCTGCTGCCAGCACACAGCAACACCTGCACCGTGGGGCCCATACGTACCCTGACAACACCTGCACCGTGGGGCCCATACGTACCCTGACGACACCTGCACCGTGGGGCCCATATACGTACCCTGACGACACCTGCACCGTGGGGCCCATACGTACCCTGACAACACCTGCACCGTGGGGCCCATACGTACCCTGACAACACCTGCACCGTGGGGCCCATACGTACCCTGACAACACCTGCACCGTGGGGCCCATACGTACCCTGACAACACCTGCACCGTGGGGCCCATACGTACCCTGACAACACCTGCACCGTGGGGCCCATTACGCATCGGGGACCACAACCACGCCTGCCTGCGTCAGGGGGCCCATACTGATACATTCTGGGGACACCAACAGGGCCTGCATCGTGGGGCCCACCTGCGCCGTGGGGCCCATAGTGATACATACTGGGGACACCAACAGGGCCTGCATCGTGGGGCCCACCTGCGCCGTGGGGCCCATAGTGATGCATTCTGGGGACACCAACAGGGCCTGCATCGTGGGGCCCACCTGCGCCGTGGGGCCCATAGTGATACATACTGGGGACACCAACTGGCCTGCATCACAGGGCTTGTCGTGCGGTAAACACAGCAGTGAGAAATCACAACATGCTACGGAAATACTGTCAGACACTTGCCCAGGCAAGTCCTGCTGCACACTCTCTCTCTCTCTCTCGCGCACACACACACACACACACACACACACACACACAGAGACACACACACACACACACACACACACACACACACACACACACACACACACTACGGTTTCTTGGCTGGGCTCGAGCAGGCGGGG
>NW_028177009.1:0-2500 GCF_964030765.1 Micromesistius poutassou
AGACAGACAGACAGACAGACAGGCAGGCACGGCGTTAAGTAGATGAAAATAAGAGGGGAGAGAAGGAGGGTCAGCGACTGGCCATAAACGAGAGAAGAATTTCCAATGAGAAGCGGGAAGACCAGGGGTCCACGATAACCGACTGACGGACGAGACAGACGGAAGGACAGAGGAGGAAATCCTTTATCTATTGTATAGAGTGCACCGCCAGTGTAATCTCCTTAATGCTCCTCACTCCACCGCGAGGACAGCTGTCACTCAAACCCTCTCTGCCATGCGGACCCCGGGTCAGACCACAGCTGAGGGGCCACAACCCTGGTGTCACTCAGTGGGCCAAAGAAGCACGGCCCCAGCATGTCCCGTCCTAACATATTTATGATATAATATGGATCAGGTGGAAGGGCCCTTCAATTCCCTTAGCGAATTAAAGAGTTTGCCACCACACAAACGATTGGAAAGTATTGCAGTTCGCAGTGCAGAGATGTGTGTATTTGTGTGTCTGTTTTTGTGTGTGTGTGACTGGGTTTGAGTGTGTGTGTGTGTGTGTATGTGTGTGAATGTGTGTGTGTGTGTGTGTGTGTGTGTATGTGTGTGAATGTGTGTGTATGTGTGTGTGTTTGTGCACAGCACGTCTTTATTGACACGAATGAGTCCACAAAACATTATGTTTGTCACGCCCTTCCCTCTTAAGTTCACCCTTGACACACACACACACACACGCACACACACACACACACATAAAAAACACACGCACACACACTACACAAAAGAGCTGCTAAGCGCTGTCTGCTGCAAGCCGTCACCCGAAAGACCTCTATCTTTATCTCTCCTCCCACCGCAATCCCATCACCCCCCTCCTCCCGCTCCCACCCTCACCCCTGCCCCTCCCCTCCCACCTCCCCCCCGCTTTGATTGGCAGGGCGAGGTTAAAGGACAGGAGAAGTGAGGGAGAAAATGGGAGCAGGGGATAGAGGTAGAGAGAGGGAGGGAGAGTGATAGAGAGAGTGAGGGCCAGTAGGCCACCGCTTCGTAACAAGAAGAACTGTCGCACAACCTGAGCTGCATCTCAATGTTGGCCCTGGGAAGCAGCGTGTGTGTGTGTGTGTGTGTGTGTGTGTGTGCGTGTGCATGTCTGTGCATGTGTATGTGTGTCCATGTGTGTGTGTGTGTGTGTGTGTGTGTGTGTGTGTGTGTGTGTGTGTGTGTGTGTTTCTTCGTAAGAGTGTGCAATGTGCATCTCTGTGAGTCAAAGTCTTTCTGTTCAATCACTAAATGTATTACCAGGACCCAGGTAGAAAAGTCAAGAATGCTATGACTGACAACCTCACAATATTTAGACGTTTGTCGGATCAGTTGTTAGAGCGTGGGTGAAATCCCTAGAGCGGTTTATATATATGATATATCATATATATATATATATATATATATATATATATATATATATATATCATATATATAATATAATATAATATAATATATTGTTGATATATTATATATATATCATATATATATGGATATAATTCTACATTCCTTGCTGTGTAGTAAGTGTTGTCATTATTCACAGTCCCTCTAATGACCTCTTGTGTGAATAAGTCTGCTTTGTGCTAAATGCGTCGTAATGTCATTAGCTATAGTTGATCAAATGAGATTGAGATTACATAAATTAAATTCTAATCTAATCTGAATGCAAAACATACTAGAACATAACACTGCAATGTTTACAGGGGCCTCTCCATTAGCCTTATTATCGAATGTGTTTAACGGATTTAGGCGTGGTCTGGCTCGCACTTTGCTGAAAATGAATTAAGAAGCACTGTCAAATCACCAGCAGACGTTCTAGTGTCGATCAGCCCATCTGTCGTGGACCGTTGTGGAGCTGGTCTCAGAGTTAGCTAGCGCTCTATAGAGTTACACCCAACACTACAGCCTTCCCCCTGGGATGACGCAGGGCTCTGTATTGGGGCCCCCACCAGATTAGCATGCCGGGGTCATTTGGCTAGATAGAGGCACGCACAGACGGTTTAGATGCTCGTTCAGTAATACAACTATTAGGTTAACGGTTTGGGGATGAAGAGAATTGAATTAAAACCCCTTGGCAAAGATTAGCCATCAGCCACAAAGCTCAGATTCCACATACACACCCAAAACAAACAACAAACACTTTATAATTATTCTTTATCTTCTAGTATATACAGTATAGCTCAATATCCAAAAGGAGGCCGTGTGTGGGTTTGGTCCTCTCTGAATTCTGGTCATAAATCTCTCATCTCATTTCACTAACACTCCTGATTTTCGGAGCAGGAAAAGACAAAAAAAAAACCTGTTTCTGATCAATTGCGTTACTTACTTGAAAGAGTATTTGAACATGTTTAGAGTGGAACGGAGGTTCACTGCCTGCCAAGAAACATTGATCCAAGCACAATTCACACTCCAGCACACACTGTGGCTATACTGTGACACAAACACACACACACACACACACACACACACACAATTCTCC
>NW_028177009.1:7500-10000 GCF_964030765.1 Micromesistius poutassou
ATATATAGATACATACATAGATTATAGATAGATTGATAGATAGATACATGCATAGATTGATAGATAGATTGATAGATAAAAAAATTTTTATAGATGGATAAACAAAAGTTTCTGATTTTGATACAGACTATCAGGCCGCTGGCATATACATAACATGATTAATTATTGTAAAAGCAGCACATCCTAGGTAGCCGAAAATAGTGCCGAACTATATGCGTGTTTGTAGAAAAACTAAAATCTTGTTGTATGGTTACTGGCACTCGTTTCCAATTACCGACTATTGGGTATTTTCGGAAAGTAATTAAAAGTGCATTCCCTTGACATAAACAGAAGTTTACTGTCACCCTGCGATTCAATGGAGTACTGGAGGCTAACGGAAAGCAAATGCTAACCCAGCAAGCTCCCATCTGCGCACACAACGAGGAATTCAGAATTCCTTGAATATTAAAATTCACTGTAAATGAACTTTAAGTCGCTTTGGACAAAGCATCTGCTAAATGACACAAAAAAAAACGAGATCCATAGCTCTTACAGACCATCCAGCATTTGGACTAAACATTGGGTTCAACTCATTACTATCGGGTTTCGGGCACCTGGGTACCCAAATGGCGTCTGTCGTCACCGGAATTGCCGGAAGAGAAGACAGCGGCAGAGCAGGAATCCTCCTTTGAGACCTTGCTTCATTTAACAGGGGGTGGCAGGGGGGTGCGGACCCCCGCGTTGACGGAGATGAGCTCGCTCTTGTTTGTTTTGCCGTGCGAACACAAAGGCTGCGTGCCGACCGGCCAGCGGGGCCCCAGACACCTGGGGGCCCCCCCCCTACTGCCTGACCTTTTTAACAGCATCAGTGTGGGGCGATGGAAGCAGGGGGGAGGGGGGAGGCACGCTCCAACAGAAGGAGCTGGAGATGGCTTCTTCAGGGAGATTATTCTTATTGAAAAGAAATAGAATGTTTTCTCAGTTGTTTAGTGTTTAGTCGTTCTGCTGAAAGAGAGAGCGATTTTTTTCCACTAAGGAGCAGCTGGGGGGGGGGCTAGGCATCTTGCTCGAGGATGCCTACAGGCCTGCTTGCGGATATGGGGGTTCAAACCCAGAACCTGTGGGCTGAGAGTAAAACACTGTAACCACTAGAGGACGGACGGGTGACGAGAACTTGGTGAGAGTTGAATAAAGAGAATTTGCCAGCCTGTGAAATCTGGGGATTTTCCATCCAAACACATTCGGAACTGTACGTTGTATACTAAAGAATATAAAACACAACAGATTTGACCAAAAACATGAAACACTCTCCCAAAAAATTTCCTTTTATAAGACCTGGAAACTAAGAAAAACATTTGAAGAGCATTTTAACCTTTTTTTTTCCGCCAACCGCTTCCACTTCTCTGTGACCCCCCAACAGGTCTACCGACCATTTAGCAACACTTTGGCCCCCAGGCAAGAAGAAACACCAACGCAACACACAAGATGGCCACCACATATCTCCACAGAACACTCTACCGCCTGCGAGCCACTTTGAAATCCCACTCTGACTCGCAGCTACATCACACATCATATGTGCGTGTGTGTGTGTGTGTGTGTGTGTTCGGTGTTTATGTGTACATCTCTGTGTGTAGGGAGAGGAAAGGCCACAGCAAGATATTCTTTCTTCTCCTTCCTCTTTCACTTCATGTCACTTCATGGTGGAGGAGAAGAGTGACTTAAGAAGGACAGATCGGTCCACACACACATGCACGTTCACATCATCTCCACCCACCTCCTCAACAAAAGAGTGTGTGTGCACGTGAATGTGTGTGTGTGTGTGTGTGTGTGTGTGTGTGTTCATTCACACACACCAAACCTTCACTGGGAAGCCATGTACAGATACAACACAAGGTTTTTCAACTGATAATACTGAATTAAAAAACCAACACACATACACAAAGACGCGCAATATGACAAAGCCGAGTCTGTTCTACTATCCAAACAACGTGAACACACTAGTGCTGGTGCAACATGTCATAAACAAACAAAGACACACACACACACACGCACACACAGCCACATGGCTACATAAATAGGGACAGATTGAGATTGGGCGATCAAACATATTGAAACTCACTTCATAACGCACAAAAATAAATGCACAAAGACACACAGGAACAAGCCATAACAAAAGCAAACACAGCTTAGCTGGGTGTTCCCTGGCAACAGTGGATAAGTGAAGTCAGACCTGGTTGGTTTAAACAATCAAATATGGTTGGTTAAACACACACACACACACACACACACACACACACACACACACACACACACACACACACACACACACACACACACACACACACACGCATACACACTCACACAGCAATGACCTCTATATTAATTACATTTTGTAAACAGATACAAAGTGCTTAAAGAACAATAGGAACACCAAACTGCTTTTCCTGTCCTCCCCAAACACACACACACACACACACACACACACACACACAGACACACAGACACACACACACACACACAC
>NW_028177008.1:0-13854 GCF_964030765.1 Micromesistius poutassou
AGCAGCTGCAGCAGCAGCCCCATTTAATCAGCGGCCTCTGATTCCTCTAAAGACCCCTCCATCACCCACGGCCGGTCAGCCGCTCCGACCGGCCGCCGGCCGCCCCCTCCTCCAGAGCGTGTTAACATGAAGGACGTGTAAGTGAGACGTTTTACATTCAGAGTGGGAACCAGCCCACCTGAGGGAGGGGGGGGCTGGAGGTCCACTCCGGCTGGGACGTAATGAGGCCAAATGTGACCGATGGAAGATCACACTCAGACGCAGACCATGTGCAGCCACCGTGAGCTTGTTTCCTTTTGCAACACCCACATGAATGTTTCAGATAATCTCACACACACACAGAAACACACACACACACACTGCTGCACAACCTCTCTCTCTCTCTCCCTCTCTTTCTCACACACACACACACACGCACACACACACACAGCTAGACATTCTCTCTCTATCTCCCTCTCACACACACACACACACACACACACACACACACACACACACACACACACACACACACAGCTAGACGTTCTCTCTCTATCTCCCTCACACACACACACACACACACACACACACACACACACACACACACACACACACACACACACACACCACACACACACACACACCACACACACACACAGCCAAAGCCCAGCCCCTAGAGCGTCCTAATTTAAATGTTTACTCTTCATGCGGCCAGATGGTAAATAGACATCGATCATAACTTCCCGTAACAGACCCCAGACATTTTCTCCCGGCCACACTCACCAACCGACGTCAGTCGGATGGTTTCCCCTTAATTAATTGGACTCATATATGCTGTAATTGGAAGAATGCCACTGCAGTGTCACACGTGGCTCGGCGGGCATATCGGGTTGTGTGTGTGTGTGTGTGTGCGTGTGCGTGTGCGTGTGTGTGTGTGTGTGAGAAAGAGAGGGGTGTGTGTTGTGCCAGAGACAATGAAATCTCTATTAGGGTTTGGTATCTTCTCACTCACTGCTCCCTCGTTATGTGACCGCCTCCGTTTCTGCTGATGCTGCTGCTCTGAAGGCCGCCATCACCGGCTGGTCACCGGCTGGTCACCGGCTGGTCACCGGCTGGTCACTGCCTGGTCACTGCCTGGTCACTGCCTGGTCACTGCCTGGTCACCTGATCACTGCCTGGTCACCTGATCACTGCCTGGTCACCTGGTCACCTGATTAACCTTTTAAGAACTGCAATGACACTTTAATCACTGAGAGCAAGTACAGTATGTTCCAGTGTGTGTGTGTGTGTGTGGACATTTGCGTGTCTGTCTTCAACTGGGCAAGCGTCTTTGTTGCATGTGTTTGTGTTTGTTTGTGTGTATGCAGGCATGTGGATGTCTGCCTGTTGGTGTCTGCGTGTTTATATTCCATCCTGTGTCGTCCTGTGAGTTGAGTGAGTGAGAAAGTGTGTGTGTGTGTGTGTGTGTGTTTGCATGAGGATTTATATCCAACTATTATTGATGTTCTATCATCCACATACAGGGCTTGACCCTTGACTTTAAGCTTTGGTGAGATGGAGAGATCCTGCTGACAAACTATTAAACTTCTTATCGGATTTATAGGTATGCCGTTGTTTAAACAACGTTTACCGTTGGAGGTGACTTTCCCCCTGGAATTCTGCCCAAAACACACCAAGCTAAATCCAGTCGTTGGTGTGTGTGTGTGTGTGTGTGTGTGTGTGTGCTTACAACGACGGGCGGTGTGTGTACGGGCGTTTTATGTGTGTCATGTATCGGGAGGAGGGCATAGTTACGTATCAGGAGTGCGTTGGGACGCACACAGATATGGTTGATTTATCGGCTGAAGCCTTGATGAATGTGCGTGGCTAAGGAGTCGTTACGACGGTAGGAGCCTGGATACCAAACCCAGATTGGCGCTCGGCAGCTTCCTATAGGAGGATGACCTTCCGTTGTCCTTGACCGGACAACAATTCCGTTGTGTACTCCTCCGATACCTACAGAACATAAGTCCAGGGGCCGCATGTTCTCGTCTCTCAGCTGTACGGGTTTGATCCTTGATGTCATCCATGCATTCATCCTCCAGCCTCACCCCTTCTGGAGCAAGGTTCTTTAGGTGGAGCTGGGTGGGGTGGTGGTTCTATAGGTGGAGCTGGGTGGGGGTGGTGGTTCTTTAGGTGGAGCTGGGTGGGGTGGTGGTTCTATAGGTGGAGCTGGGTGGGGTGGTGGTTCTATAGGTGGAGCTGGGTGGGGGTGGTGGTTCTATAGGTGGAGCTGGGTGGGGTGGTGGTTCTATAGGTGGAGCTGGGTGGGGTGGTGGTTCTATAGGTGGAGCTGGGTGGGGTGGTGGTTCTATAGGTGGAGCTGGGTGGGGGTTCTATAGGTGGAGCTGGGTGGGGTGGTGGTTCTATAGGTGGAGCTGGGTGGGGGTGGTGGTTCTATAGGTGGAGCTGGGTGGGGTGGTGGTTCTTTAGGTGGAGCTGGGTGGTGGTTCTTTAGGTGGAGCTGGGTGGGGTGATGGTTCTTTAGGTGGAGCTGGGTGGGGTGGTGGTTCTTTAGGTGGAGCTGGGTGGGGTGGTGGTTCTTTAGGTGGAGCTGGGTGGGGTGGTGGTTCTTTAGGTGGAGCTGGGTGGGGTGGTGGTTCTATAGGTGGAGCTGGGTGGGGTGGTGGTTCTATAGGTGGAGCTGGGTGGGGTGGTGGTTCTATAGGTGGAGCTGGGTGGGGTGGTGGTTCTTTAGGTGGAGTTGGGTGGGGTGGTGGTTCTTTAGATGGAGCTGGGTAGCACATGTAGGATGCTTGTCTCTGGGACATCAGCGCTGGATCCACAAGGCTTCTCCCTCTACACCACCAGCTCTAGTCCCTCATTGGATCAACCTCCAGAGGGATCAGTCTGCCTACAGAAAGGAAGTCAGCTTCCTGGTGCAGCCATAAGAACGTGGAGCTAGACGCTCTGAGAACTGTAGAGACGGCGTCAGACTTAACACCCACGCACGCTTGCACGCACGCTTGCACACACACACGCACGCATGCATTATTGATACTTATTGTAATCATAGTGAATGCCTCATACCTATTTCATAGCCTCGAGACCACTCAGTGCTTCTTAGCATTTCACAGCCTACATCATTTATAGTTCTTATAGCTTAGTGTATACTTTTGCTGATCACTATTTTGTTTTACTTCTTGTCTCTTAAGTTCAGATTTGGTTATATTCAACTTTATTGTCATTGCAGGCAGTGCACACAAGAGACAACGAAATGCAGTTAAGCATCAAACCAGAAGTGGGAAAGAAGCAGTACGGTTCAGATCATGTACATATGTGAAATATTATCTCCATGTGGAATATCTGAAAAAAGATTTTTGCAGTGTGAACATGCAGTAGGACCTTTATTATATGCACCAATCTCACCGAGACACTCTCCTTGGGTTGTGGAAATATACGTTGCAAAATGAAAATCTATTCTAATTCTGAATCTGAGAAGGGCCAGGGTTCCCGAGGGGTCTCTCAGCCTCGGCGTTTCAGTAGCTCTGCTATCATGCTTGACAGGAGGCCTGTGCACACTGGAACATCAGTTGTGCTGCAGGCCTCTCGGTGTGCCTGGGTCTGCCTTCCTGAATGCACATTTATGGGATGTCCATATGTGAATGTGATACTCTGTATGCCCACCTGGGACTAAACCTGAGACGCTGTGTCCTTTCTTTTCCTCTGCATATCTGGTGTTGGATAGTTGACAGGGGCGGCAGCTGTCAGAGGGGTGGAAAAGCAGCAACAAGCAGCAACCGTCCAGTCTGTAACAAATTCATATCCTGTTTTTTTTACCTTGACAACATCTCCTCATTTATTTGTGTGGGACTTGTATTTTTATCCCTTGCAGTCTATTTTCTGAATTGATGCTCTCAGACTTTCTTCTTCCACTTCCACTTGTTGCTAATACGATTTGTTCCATATGTCTGCTTATTTGCTTGCCAGCCAGCCAGCATGTACCCCCCCACCCCAAACCCCTCCCTACGTGCTCAGACTGCTGTTGCCATGGAAGCCTGTTGTGCTGTTTATGTCACTTAGATTTTCTTTAGTATTTTGCATTGTTGTTGTTGTTGTGCTGTTGACTTGTTGTCACGGTGATGAGCATGGTGCAAACACAAGGCGTTTTACGCCTGTATTTAAAATTAAGAGACCTACAAAATCTTTATTTGCTGTTTCCTCTTGGTGGATTAAGGTGTTATCCATTCTCGTTACACTATGAATCATCTCAGTTTAATCCACAGCATTTCTTCAACCTATTTCTTCAACCTATAAAGAGAGTGAGAGACTAATAATATCAGCAATACTTGCCGTTGCGCAATAGCGTCGGCGAGTATTCATGTCTTTTACTATGTTTGAAAGGAAGCACCTTTTCATCTTGCCTTGACCCGGTGAAGTTTTCCACAAAGGTTAAGGCAATGTGACATAAAGGTTAGGAGATTTGACTTTCCGGATTGGGCCTTGGTTAAGAGTCTTTGTTTAGAGGCCCTGTTTGGAGTCTATGTTTACAGACTTGGTTTAGAGTCTTGTTTTAGGCTTTATGTTTACAGGCTATGTTTAGTGTCTTGGTTTAGAGTCGTTGTTGGAGTTGTTGGAGGACCCTTGATGTCCTCGGTCTAGCTGAGAGAAGCCCTAAGCCAGGCACTTTACCCCCCCCCCCCCACCCCCACCCTCCCCTTTTTTGAACAAGATGCCACGTACCTGCTTCCTCATTTCCTGTATCTGTTTTTACTGCTGCTTTTTTACTGGCTTCTCTTCTCTGGTGCTTTATTATGCATCCGTAAGAAATGTCTGGCAGCATAGCGAGGTGCCGAACTGCACCGATCTTATGATGAATGCCTCCCATGTGCCCAGAGGTAATCATCGGTTACCACTTCCCATTCCTCTACCACGATACCCCTCGCTATAGCATCCTCTGGCTGGAGCTGCCGTGTCTCAACATAACTCTCAGAGGACCTCCTGGCTCCAGACTAGACAGACTCACTTCACTTCTGCAGAGCACGTACGACCCCATGTCACAACCTACAGACTCCCACACCCAGGGGCAGGGGAGAGACTGTAGGAGGCAGACTCACATGCACACTCACACACACACACACACACACACACACACACACACACACACACACACACACACACACACACACACAAACACACACAAAAGCGCACAGATAGCCACGTGCACAGGTGAATGCGTTTATTTATAGCAGACTGACAGGAAAGTGGTTGGAAATAGAGAGGCAATGACACTGGGCATAGAAACACATGTTTGGAATCAAACTTGGGAATTCAAATTTTCAAGAAAGCAGGCTTACGTGACCTTCATGGAAATGTACTGTACATGAAGGGACACACACACACACACACACACTCACACACAAACAGTTAAAGTCACATGCAACGGAACATATTTTATTCACCGATATGCACATGCACACGTACACACACATCAAGTATGCTCTGACAAGAATATGCGCCCAGAGTGTGAGTCAGGAAGCAGTGAGAGGGAAAAATGCTAACGTCTTCTCAAGTCATTGATGTGGCTTTCTGACTGTGTGCACGTGCATGTGAGGTAGAGGGTTAGAAAGGCAGACGTATTTCCAGTGCTTGAGGGGGGTGTTTTTGATGTTGCTGAATCATTACGTCGCCCCAGCCTGATGCATCAAGAGAAGAAAAGAAAAATACAAGCACACACACACATGCAAACACACACACACACACACACGATACACAGAGAACAGCAGACAGAAATGACCGCCTTATTTTGAAAGTGTAGCATTACAAATGCCCTTGTGCACACGTGGTTTAAAAATCCTTGATGGTTTAATTGCATTTCAGATTACGTTTTCTTTATGCATTCAACGGAAATCATAAAGAAAACGTAATCTGAAATGCAATTAAACCATCAGCTTTGTTTCTAAGACATACAATTCAGTTATATAATGCAATATTAAATTATATTAAATATTTAAGGTATTATATTTTCATATATCGCATTCAACGGAAATCATAAAGAAAACGTAATCTGAAATGCAAGTAAACCATCGGCTTTGTTTCTAAGACATACAATTCAGTTATATAATGCAATATTAAATTAGATTAAATATTTAAGGTATTATATTTTCATATATCGCAAAGCAGCATATGAACTATTATCCAGCACCTTTGTGTGCTTTGGAGAACTCAACCCTTCTATCTCATTACAACCACACTCAGAATAGACTGCTAAATCTGGAGATGTGACAACTTGTTCTTGCTTTTTAAAATGCCAACTTTTAATTGGTCTTACTTTGGAAATCAGCCGTTGAGATGGTGAGAATTTTGATTTGACGTTTCTGCGAACCATAAGGGAGACAAGCTAAAAAAGTAGATGGGGAATATACTTCACAAACTGCCTTAAAAATTGCTTTTAATTTGTACTGCATGAAGAAATTGTTTTTTTTTAATTGGTCGCATCATAGTTTAACAGAACAATGTTTTTGCAATGTCTTTCAGACTGGTACGTTGTAATCGCCTGTGTCATAATTTTCTGCTGCTGTAATAAAAACATGTCTGTGCGTCTATTGTATTTGCTCAACAATAATAATGATGATACAACATGCAGTCTCTACATGCAAAATAAAATGTGTTATTTTATTAAAGTCTAAGTGGTAGTTCCATATTATTCCTTACCACCTGCACCTCACATAAAGGAAAAGGGGAAGTATCGCGGACTTATGGTGGGAACAAAGGCCAGGATGAACCCTCCGCCATCCTAAACTAACTCTAAGTCGGATGGAGATTTAACACTTGCTCAGAGAGATTAAGAAAAAAACAGACTCAAGCACTGTGTTAAAGATGACCTATTTATGTATTAAACTATGCAACTTTTTTAGCTTAATTGACCTTAATTGTTCAGGTTAAGAGTCATTGTGATGGTTCTATAACACTTTATGGGTCGATTGGTCGCTGTTACGACTCCCCCTAGCGCATCTGGGCGGAAAAATGGAAAATGCAAGTTTGTGGTGGCGACCCGCCACACACACACACACACCTACAAACACAGAACCGGCTAGATGTAAACACAAGTAGCGAAGGGATTGTTACATTCATCACGGATCCGCCGACTAAAAAGAGACTTGTGAGAAACCCAAGGTCGGAGGAACAGAAGAAGAGAAAAAGGGAGACTGACTGACAGAGATGCCAGACATGCGTAAACGTCGGGCGAGCTGTTCAGGAACCGCGTGAACTGAAAGAAAAATGAGATTGAAAATCGGACGCCGACTTGGTCGTGTTGCTCTTGAAATTCTAAGTACCCTTGGGTGAACTTTGTTATATTTGTTTTTATTTGTCTGGTGGCTTTCTCGATGTCGATAGTCTCTGTAAGAATGTGTTTGCTCAACCGTTTTGTTGTGAGCCCTGTATGTTTCTAGCTTGCGTACTCGCTACCAAACACGTTTGTTTCCATGGTTGTCTTGCTGTTCGTCTGTCCCGTCCCCCAGATACAGGATGAATCCAGGTTATTGTTGTTTATTTAGATCACTAGATCGCCATTCGAATGCCTCTGGTGTAGCCTATATCATGTGATATGTCCGGCTGGCCATATAATGCAGTACTGTTATGAATTTTAGTCCAGGAAAGGCCGCCGAGACAGGATCGCTTTTAACTCACTTTATTTGGTTAAGGTTATTGGTCTATTGTCTATCGTCTATGAAACAAAAGGAGATGGATCGTATATAACATGCGTGGAGCGTCTCTAAGCTTTACATCTAATCGATACGCCGCCCAAGAGATTCTGGTCTAAAAGGGCGGAGTCCCAAGTTTTTATATCAGGTGGAGTAGGCTTCTTCTATGGTTTTCTCACTTCCTCTGTGTGTCCGTTGCTGCCCCTAGTGTAAATGTTTTGTAACTTTGTCAAATGTGTTCAGTGCTGCCCTCTGGCGATTAGGAGGGGAAATTACCTCTAAACTATGCTTGGTGCTACTGGATATGGCTATGTGAGAGTATTACAGTAAAAATGTATCACTAGGGAATATTACAATTAAAATATTCACAGTCACAATTCCCTGCACGAGAGCTGCTAGTTAGCACATATTCGTCGGGAACAGAACTGTTACATTTTAGGAGACGTGAACCTCCATTAACTGTACTCCTACATCTCTGACATCCAGACGGCCGTCCTCTCCAGGAGGATAAGAAGTGGAACAGGCCTTCCTCGCAAGATCGTTATAAGGCTTGATGACCCAAGACGGCTCGGCCTGCTTGCCCCGGTACAGCCACCACACACGTCCAAACACACAACAAACAAACCACGAAGCACTGACATTTTTTTCAATATCCAAATTTCGAACCGAAAAGTGTGTATTATTGAACAACTGAAAGAAAGGTGGTGCAAACATCTTATATAAAAAAAAGGGAAACATTTTAAAAGTATATACAATAATATTTATTTACAAACATCCACACTCCGGGCGGGGCACCCTGACGCCCGTATAGTGGGCCCTGGGGTCAGGAAATGGGTCCCTAATCTTCCAGACACAGCAGCTGGCTATGACAACCCCCCCCCCCCACGCCCAGGCAGCCATGCTGCCACAACACCGATTTTCTATATGCTGAGTGCCTGAATTGTCTCTGCGCCACTCCTGGCTCTTGGCTCTCATCAAGAGCAAAGATATCGTTCCATGCAGCCGGGGCCAACCGCAACAGCCCCTCGTCCAAGTACGCCATGGTACTTGTGCCGTGCTGCGGGGACTGGCGACGGCAGCATACCCTCTCGATGTCGGAATCCATCTCCCTGCAATTCAGACAAGTGCACCAGTGAGGGAGTGAGTTCAGTGTTCAGGGGTTCCCTGGGGACCTGCTCAGGATTTTTCTTGTCCTTCTGGCCAGGCTGCAGGCGGAGAGTGAAGTTTTTCCTTGAAAAACAAATCAAAACGTTTTTTTTCTATTTATTGTGCATATCTCTGGGGTAAAATAAAGTATATCTGATATCCTATTGGGTTGTAAACCATTGTTAACTGGGCTTCTGGGCTTTCTAGGTCTAGTGCCTGTAGCCTGAGGTGCGGGTATGGACGACGCGGTCGAAGCTGATTCCTGCAATATCATACAATGACCTGATGTATATATGACGTTTTAAGCCTACCTTTTTTGAATTAATAAATGACAACTTAGATTACTACACGTACTTGAGCAGATACATAAATGTACGATTGCTGCGCAAATTGTTCATACTATCGTTATGTATTATGTTTGCCAACACTATTACACTGATCGTTCTGGGCCCCGTTTCCCGAAAGCATCGTTAGCCTACGTGGTTCGTAAAGTTCATCGTACGAGCATCGTAGAGTTTTCACACCGTTTCCCGAAAGCACTGTTGCATAACGAACGTCGTTAAAACCCTCGTAGCTAACGAGGGCTCCAGGGGTACTCGTAGAGCAAAAGTGAAAAGTGAAAAAATGTACGCACGGTGTGTTCAGGATTAGGACTGATATAGCATATGTCGGCCTAGGCCTAGGCCTATTCTGCTGTTGGCCTTGATCGGGAGATATTTTTTTGCTGCCACAAAATATAGTTTAATCTAACAACATTCTTGCGTCTCCCCCTCTGATGGGCAAAAATAACCTAACGGACATATTATATTATGAATATAGTCAACTCTGGGCCCAAATCTAATAAACACAACACACCACACATTCAAGAGGGTCAAGATGACCCTCGAGCCCCCTCCCTATCAGTCTGCGGAGAACACTCTGCCACAGCTAGATGGCGAGGACACACATATCACACAGAAAGACAACACAACCCGGAGGCTCAGGGACAAGAGAACCCTCGATAACCCACACAAAGTCTAGCACACACACCTGGCTAGGAAAGATACTATAAGTTTCTCATGCACCAAATCACGGGTGCTCTTCCGAAGCAGAACCTCCTCGGAGGCGAAGCTCCGGACGACCTCAGCGCTGTTAGGGACGTAGAATATTCGATCTCTCACGCTTTATGAATCAGTATTACCTTTTCCACTTTACTCAATAAATCCGAGGCCCTCGTGCTGATAGACTTTATTACCTCTCCGTCTCATTTTATCTGGTCAAGTAACTAGGCAGACTGTTTTTCCCAACACCTCCTACAGATCCCATTTCAGCACCGTGTCAGTGGACAGCTACAAGCCTACGAACGTCGTAAGAGCAGAGCACGCGCGTTCATGTTAAGAGGAGTTTCGGGAAACGCTCAAATTTTTTTTATGAAGCATCGAAAGATCCTTCGTAAGAATGATCGTACGAGCGTGGATCCATCGTTATCGGGAAACGGGGCCCAGTTCAACAACCAAAGATAAAACAATTCTCCCCGTCAACTATATAAAAAGGAATTGCCGATCCTGCATAGTGGGCCTTTAAGGGCACTTAGCAGAAGTAATAATTTGATGTGTTTGGTTAACTATTGTGTGTGTGTGTGTGTGCCTGCTTGTGTGTGGCGTTTTATGCAGTAGATGAGTGGGCATCGTGACCCTGGTTATGCAAAAATCCCACATTTAAAAAAAATTGCCATTATATGAATATGAATATATATGGAATATGCCTTAAAATATGCTGTACTGTAAACTGAATCATTTAAATGAATAGCAAATAATAGTGGATGTTGTTATGGTGATATGGTGATATATTGATATAGGAGAAGTCTTGTATGCAGCATTAGTGGCAGAATAGCCTGGGGAAATGTTTCAGCACCACGGTCAGTGACCACCACACAGACAGTCATAACCATCACCACCACACAGTCAGTCATAACCATCACCACCACACAGACAGTCATAACCATCACCACCACACAGTCAGTCATAACCATCACCACCACACAGACAGTCATAACCATCACCACCACACAGACAGTCATAACCATCACCACCACACAGTCAGTCATAACCATCACCACCACACAGACAGTCATAACCATCACCACCACACAGACAGTCATAACCATCACCACCACACAGTCAGTCATAACCATCACCACCCCACCACACAGACAGTCATAACCATCACCACCACACAGACAGTCATAACCATCACCACCACACAGACAGTCATAACCATCACCACCACACAGACAGTCATAACCATCACCACCACACAGACAGTCATAACCATCACCACCACACAGACAGTCATAACCATCACCACCACACAGTCAGTCATAACCATCACCACCACACAGTCAGTCATAACCATCACCACCACACAGTCAGTCATAACCATCACCACCACACAGTCAGTCATAACCATCACCACCACACAGTCAGTCATAACCATCACCACCACACAGACAGTCATAACCATCACCACCACACAGACAGTCATAACCATCACCACCACACAGACAGTCATAACCATCACCACCACACAGACAGTCATAACCATCACCACCACACAGTCAGTCATAACCATCACCACCACACAGTCAGTCATAACCATCACCACCACACAGACAGTCATAACCATCACCACCACACAGACAGTCATAACCATCACCACCACACAGACAGTCATAACCATCACCACCACACAGACAGTCATAACCATCACCACCACCACACAGACAGTCATAACCATCACCACCACACAGACAGTCATAACCATCACCACCACACAGACAGTCATAACCATCACCACCACACAGACAGTCATAACCATCACCACCACACAGACAGTCATAACCATCACCACCACACAGACAGTCATAACCATCACCACCACACAGACAGTCATAACCATCACCACCACACAGACAGTCATAACCATCACCACCACACAGACAGTCATAACCATCACCACCACACAGACAGTCATAACCATCACCACCACACAGACAGTCATAACCATCACCACCACACAGACAGTCATAACCATCACCACCACACAGACAGTCATAACCATCACCACCACACAGACAGTCATAACCATCACCACCACACAGACAGTCATAACCATCACCACCACACAGACAGTCATAACCATCACCACCACACAGACAGTCATAACCATCACCACCACACAGACAGTCATAACCATCACCACCACACAGACAGTCATAACCATCACCACCACACAGACAGTCATAACCATCACCACCACACAGACAGTCATAACCATCACCACCACACAGTCATAACCATCACCACCACACAGTCAGTCATAACCATCACCACCACACAGACAGTCATAACCATCACCACCACACAGACAGTCATAACCATCACCACCACACAGACAGTCATAACCATCACCACCACACAGACAGTCATAACCATCACCACCACACAGACAGTCATAACCATCACCACCACACAGACAGTCATAACCATCACCACCACACAGACAGTCATAACCATCACCACCACACAGACAGTCATAACCATCACCACCACACAGACAGTCATAACCATCACCACCACACAGACAGTCATAACCATCACCACCACACAGACAGTCATAACCATCACCACCACACAGTCATAACCATCACCACCACACAGTCAGTCATAACCATCACCACCACACAGACAGTCATAACCATCACCACCACACAGACAGTCATAACCATCACCACCACACAGACAGTCATAACCATCACCACCACACAGACAGTCATAACCATCACCACCACACAGACAGTCATAACCATCACCACCACACAGACAGTCATAACCATCACCACCACACAGACAGTCATAACCATCACCACCACACAGACAGTCATAACCATCACCACCACACAGTCATAACCATCACCACCACACAGTCAGTCATAACCATCACCACCACACAGACAGTCATAACCATCACCACCACACAGACAGTCATAACCATCACCACCACACAGACAGTCATAACCATCACCACCACACAGACAGTCATAACCATCACCACCACACAGACAGTCATAACCATCACCACCACACAGACAGTCATAACCATCACCACCACACAGACAGTCATAACCATCACCACCACACAGCTGTAGTAGTACACAGCGCCTACTCCTTAGAATACCACATTCTGGAATGTGTTCCCTGGCTCCGGGCCTGGAGCCTCTACAGCCTCTCAGAGACGAGCATGGTTTCCACTTCCTGTAACCAGGGGGCTCGGCTCCTCCCAGGCCAGCTCACAAACCCCTCTCTGTTCACCACAAACTTCACTTTGAATTTTAGACGACTCGCTCGTGAGTGGGGCTGTGAAGTTCTCCATTTTGTTTTGTCAGACAGAAGCTGAACTGCCACATGACGTTCTGCTGGTTTCTTCCACTAGCTTATCGATGGAGCAGCCAAACACTCGCATGTCTTTCGGGTCGCATCGACCTATTCTGTCACTTAGGTTGGAGATCACGTTGCAACTGTCTGCCGTCCCCCTCAAGCCTGCACATGCAAAATGGAGGTCAGAGGTCATAGCTGCGAGCCAATCCACTCAGAAAAGCATTTCATTATTTGATTAGCTTCCCATAATTCATTAACTCGCACTCACTCGCATTTGCCATTTACTCAGAGAGGCATAAGGAATAGCCAATTCCAATTCTCTCACTCTTGCTCTCTCTGTCATGCTCTCTTTGTCTCCCTCTGTCTCTCTCTCTCTCTCTAACTCTTGCTCTCTCTATTTACCTCTCTTTCAACCTCTTTAATGGTTAGTGTGTCCTGGGTCAACTTGTTTTCCAGGCAGTATCATTTGGAAAGTAGGAAATTATTATAAAATGAATTTACTTTTACCGTAAGAAAATGAAAATGGATTTTGGGTTGTGTTTATTTGGGGAGAGAGAGAGAGAGAGAGAGAGAGAGAGAGAGAGAGAGAGAGAGAGAGAGAGAGAGAGAGAGAGGGGGGAGAGAGAAAG
>NW_028177007.1:2500-15379 GCF_964030765.1 Micromesistius poutassou
GACAGAAAGACCTGATTGATTGATAGACAGATCAATAGATTCTGCCATGAAGTGTGTTGATCTGGCCAACACACACACACACACACACACACAGTTGACATTCATGAAGTGTTTCTATTTCCATCCCTGAAACGTCACCATGTGGCGTTGATGCACATCCAAAAGACACCAATGATAACAAACACTTTGATGGATTAAATAGTTATTAGTTTCCCTTGTTTTCTACATGCTGCCTTTGTGAGGACATGGGGAGCTTTTTAGTATTGTGCCGCATCATAAAAGCTATTATGTGTAGGGAATTTCTTGAGTATCAGTGCCCACCACTAACCAATATCAAGTGTAAAAATAAATACCAAATTGAGTTGGTAAATCGGTTTTCCCAAGAGAGGGGCTGCAAAATCCCTTGCTAAATGATTCAAACGATCCAACCCAGAGCACCTGCTCGCTTCAACCAATGTATCACATTCAATCCCGCTGAACTTAAAGGAATTTGTCAGTCAGTGAAATGAGAGTGGTCAGCTAGCATAGCCGTGTGGAGCGCTCGCTTTTAGCACTCCACACGAGATCTGAGCGGGGGACCGCCGGGGACAAACCTTCACTCTTTCACCCCCGGCACATTTCCCCCCCCGACCATGTGTTCCCTCTCATAATAGAAAGAGGAGGGTGTGAGGAGCCGACCGAGCTAATCAGCTCCAGAATAGTCCGCCCCACATGTGGCCCGTTACAACAGATACACATTAGCTGTCGCGGCGCCTCGTCCGGGAGGTTTTTTTACCGTGTCGCCGAGGCCTCACGTGGTTAACGACATGCGTCTGGAGGGTGGTTTGGTGGCTCGACGCCCGCAGCGTAGACCGCGGTTGGTTCGCTCCCCAACACGCTACGTTTGAGCGACACGTCGCCCCCCCCCCCCCCCCCTTCTGTCTTTCTACCCGTGTTCCTTTCTGAGGAAAGAAGAAAGCCGTGACAGAAGCGCGTTCGTGTTTACAGTCCGGGAATGGATGAAGGAAGACGTGTGATGGAGAGGAGGTGCAGCCCGAGCAGGATGCCAGCGCTCCTGATTGACGGGAACAAAAAGGGAGATCTGGGATGGCCCACCGTTGTTGGAACCACCCCCAACCGCCCAGCGCTAACAATCCGCTTTGTCGTTCATTCGAGTCCTTCAATGTGTTGTGGCGGCGATGTTGTGATTCCAGAGGCTGTTTTAAGGATAGAGGTGAGGGAGTGGGAGACCCGTGAACAAAGACACATTTTGGTCCGTTTACTGCGCCCAGCAATTCATGGACCAAATGAAGGACGATCGAGAAATCTGTCGCCGTTTGTCTTATCTTACTCGTAATGAGATCATGAAATAATAATGCAATAATAATACTGAAAATAACAATCCATTTTATCTGAAAAGCTCTTGTCATTTACACTTTAATCAGAAGCAACTTGCAACAAATTAAAATAGAGGGCATCATTAAGAAGCAGGTATGGAGCCGGTTTGGCTAGGAGTCGAACACCCTTGTCACTATATTACCCATCAACCCTCAACCCAATTGAGGGTAGGAAATGTATTTTAGGAGCATTTTTGGTTATAGATGTCTATATAACCATATGTAGACATATTGAAGACATATGTTAAACATGTAGGGAAGGTAGGCAGACAGACAAGTATGGCATACCTGTCTGTCTGCCTAGCTAACCGGATATCTGCACGCGCTCTGCCTGTACGGTCATCGCACAGGACAGACAGTCTTCCACAAGTCTAGGCAGACCGACTCCTTAAGCTAGCGGGCTAGTCAAGTGTTTTGGCGGAGAGTGGCTTTGGCCAGAGGCCTGGAGGGAGGGCTTGGATCTTTTCAGTTGGATACTTTCGAAATCCAGCCGCTTTCTCAGAATTGCCTACTCCAGCTTTAATGTTGACAGTACTCAGTACTCTGATCCATCTCCTGAGGCCTTACGTCCCCAGCCCTCTGTCGTTAGCTTTCATTTTGTATTCAACACCATCTCCCTAATTGTTTGAGATAGAGAGATAGAGCGAGATAGATATACTTTATCTGTAGATATAGTATATCTTTCTATCTGTCTATACACACACACACACACACACACACACCATCATCATTCATGTCAACCCCTTTGAGAGCAGACAGAAAGTGAGCAGTGCAGAGCGAACCAGACATCCCCGGGCTCAGTACAGTAAAGTCACACGGTTTGGTTACCGTATTTTTTAACCCCTTCCAAGTGTGCTTTCTATCAACCGGCACTCTCTACTACAAACCCCCATTTGCTGCTCATCTCAAGGCTCTAAAAATAGACAAAGCGATAAGGAACGATAGGGAGAGAGACAGCGAGAGAGAGAGAGCGATAAGGAACGATAGGGAGAGAGACAGCGCGAGAGCGAGAGAGAAAGAGGGGGGAAAATGAACATTTCACATTCGCGTGCTGTCAAATCTCCCTGTTTTTCCCGATTTTTTTTTTCAATTACGGCCGACTGGTGCGTCGCTCCTCAAATGTGACAGCGGCGGCGGTTATTCCAGCACTGATGGAATTTAATGATTTATTTCTTGTTTTTTTCTGTAATATCTGTCTGATGACAGGGGGGAGCAGGAGGACGAGGAGGAGGAAGGAGGAGGAGGAGGAGCAGGAGCAGGAGGAAGAGCAGGGGGTGGATGGGAGCGGAGGAGCGCGGCATCGTCAAGGCGACGGTCGGACGACGGCCGAGTCCACCGCGCTTTGATCCAATCGCGAGCCACGTATTAATCAACTCACCTTGGCCCCGTTTATGATCAATCACCCACGGCCATTAACAATGAAACACTTCAGGGGCGCCCTTTTGATGAATTCACTTGGGGGGGGGGCGAAACGGCCTAGGACAGCGGCGACACGGCCGGGAAACCTGTGTACACTATCGGAGGGTCTTTGTAAGAGGGGCCCCCCAAGGGGCCGGCCACGCCCCGCGCCTCGCAGTGACCCGCTGGAAAACGAATGCGCCGCCCTCTCCCGCCATCCATCACCACATTAGCGGCCGCCATCGCGCCTTGGGGACGGGGGGGGGGCGGGGGGGATGGATAACTTTGACCCTCTAACTCCGCCCACCACCACCACCACCACCACCACCACCAGCCCGCCCCCAGGCAGCAAGCCATCCTCCTGTCCTCTATATACACCTGCCACACACACACACACACACACACACAGAGGGATGAACACCTATGTTTGTTGAGGTGGAGGAGTCTGGCCATGATGAAGAGTCTGCAGTGTGTGACCACCAGGACAGCCCCCTCCAACACACACACACACACACACACACACACACACACTTTCTCCACTATTCCAGCATTTTCATATCAAGTCATTTTGCTGACTTTCGGTTTCTCCCAAGTGACTTAAAATGATACTTTCCATAAACCTTTAATTAGGCAGCAGGTAGGGGTTAGGGGGAATCTTGCTCAAGGACGTCTCAAGACAGACTGCAGATAATGGGGTTTGAACCCAGAACCTTTCAGCTATCAGCTAAGCCCAGCTAAGTCTATCTAGACGCCTGCCATAGAACTCTAGAGTCAGAGGGGTGGTGGTGGGGTGGTGGTGGGATTGTGGTGGGGGGGAGGTGGTGGGGTGATGGTGGTGTTATGGTGGTGGTTTTGGAGGGGTTGTGGTGGAGGTGTTTGGGTGCAATATGGCCCAGAAGCACTGCTGTCAGCGAGGTTGAAGGGACTTTGATTCTAACTGGTTCCTTCATCCATCCCAACCGGCCTGATGCCACTCCACTTTGAAGGATGGAGGGAGAGAGAGAGAGAGAGAGAGAGAGAGAGAGAGAGAGGGACAGGCGAACACTGCCGTAGAAGGAGCAAAGGCAACGGGCGAAAATGGCGGGGGCATGTCTGTCCTTTCTTTCTTCCTATTTTTTCAGCGAGCGCCTTCGCCTTCTACGGCTCCGTGACTCTGCTGTTTTATAAAAGGAAGCCGCCACTGCAGTGGGGGCCCGGCGGTCTTTTATCAGAGGAGCTGCCTTCGTAGCTTAACCCTGTCAACCCCCGCCCTTACCGGGACACACACACACACACACACACACACACACACACACACACACACACACACACACACACACACACACACACACACACACACACACACACATACACACACACACACACACACACACACACACACACACACACACACACACACACACACACCAACCTTCTCGGCCAGGGGCCAGGCCCTGGCGAGTCGTCCGTTATCCACCTGTCAGTCACCCGCGCGGCCCCCGCCTGTCCGTCCTGTCACGGCGGCGGGGGCCACGCTGCCTCCTAATTGGTCCCCGGCTCTGCGCAGCGCTTCAATCATTCTCGGGGAAATGGCTACTGGTTCCCCACACCTGAGGGGGCCCTGGTTTTCAGACCGCCGCTCCCCTCCACGCTAACAACATTTCATGAGCACATTTCATTTCTGTCTCCCTTCACAGAGCCGGGACAAGGCCATGGAGGATTTATGCCATGATCCCTTCTAAATAACACCCCCCTGCTGTGTCAAGATAGACCCCCCCCCCCCCCCCGGCGAGTGTTGGAAACCATTTGCCTGCTGGGAGACTTGCTACATTACAAGGACAGCTAGCTAAGAGAAACATTTGATAGCTTAGAGAACCGTTGGTTGGCTTAGAGAACCGTTGGTTAGCTTATAGAACCGTTGGTTAGCTTATAGAACCGTTGGTTAGCTTATAGAACCGTTGGTTAGCTTATAGAACCGTTGGTTATCTTATAGAACCGTTGGTTAGCTTATAGAACCGTTGGTTATCTTATAAAACCGTTGGTTAGCTTAGAGAACCGTTGGTTAGCTTAGAGAACCGTTGGTTAGCTTAGAGAACCGTTGGTTAGCCAAGACAACCAGTGGCTATCTTAGAGATCGAAAGCTTGCTAAGCGTTGGCTAGTTAAGAAAACTGTTGGCTTAGAGGCCTGTTTCAATGTAGCCATGTTTCAATGTAGCCTTAACACACAATGCCACTTAAGAAAACACATGCAAATGGCCAAAACCAAGCAAATTCTGAAAAAAAAGTAATCAATTTGACTTGGCTAATAACCAGACAATACAGACACAACAATTTAAAATGAGCTGCAATTACCCCAAACAATAACGGAAATGTTTTAAGAGGACATTAACAAGTGATGAAGAAGTCTGGACATGCTTGTTGTTGCAAGATATCTGCACTCATTTATCAATTATGCGATCACACTGTTAAAATAAACCAAAACCCTTTTTTTTTTCCAAACACCACTGATGGATCACTGACTTTAATAACATCATCAGTCATAAACCGTGGCAAATGCAAGCATAACCAGCATGCTCATCCAATTTAAGTGCCCTCTGGAAATGCTCCCATTCTCGTGTGTAATTGCAGCGCATTTTCTGTATGCTGCCCATGTGTTGTTCAATTCATGACTGTGTTGTCTTAACGTGATTTCTGAAAATGCAGTGCGTTGAGCTCTTAGGCCACCATACCATCGTCTAGCTAAGTCAACCAGTGGCTAGTGAAGCAAGCCACTGGCTCAATTCAAATATGACGGTCACCCCAATTATCGACTACAATCCAAAGCCACTGGAAATATCATCTGGTGGCTGATTGGTCGATTATCATTGTTATGGACGGGCCTTTTGGAAGGTGGCCAATGAGAGGGAAGGGAAACAGAGAGAGACGAGGGAGAGATGAACACCAAATGGGTGTTGTAGGCTGTGCCGCGCTGCACGTTGTTCCAGGGGGATAGTGATTTATGATGGAGCACTCTTTGTTAGCAGCATGTTCCGTGATGGAGAGCCGGTGGGGAGGATTTCTGCGGGAATAACACTGAATCTCTCCCAGTGGAAGAGGATGGATAAATTGAAGTGCATCAGCAGAAACTGACACACGCACGGGGTGACAGAGTTGGGCTCTTACCGCCCGCCCATTGCAGTCATTATCTGGAAATTACCCCGGCGACAATGGCGCTGTGCTTTGTGATGTAATGGCGGTGGCGAGGTGCGTCGCGTCCCAGGCGGCTACGTTATCAAACAAACACCTCCGGCAGAAACACAGCCTTCCCAAAAAAAAAAAAACCCTGCTTTCCTCGCATCGGTGCTGGATGCGTCTGCACAAACCAAATCACGCCCTCTCATTCACTGTCCCTTTCTCAGACACCATAGTGCCCACGCACGCACGCACGCACGCACGCACGCACGCACGCACGCACGCGCACACGTTAAGGGGACTTCTTTATTCCGGCATTTTTCATGTTCCCTGTTTTCTTTCTAAGAGCCAATCCCTCCGTGTTGACTTTGATATTCTTTAATATTTTCTCATCTGCTTACCCATAATCCCTCTGCACATATCCCCCCGCTCCTGTGCGGCCCATCTGTACCCGGGCGCCCTGTCGGCGGCGGGAGAAGATTAGCGGCGCTCAACTTCACGGGCGACGCACAACAAACACGGTGTGAAAAAAGAAACCTTTGAACTTCGCCAGACTCGTCGCCACAAACTCTCCTCAGCGAGAGAAACAGATAAGAGGGCGAGAGAGGGAGCGAGAGAGAGAGAGAGAGAGATTTACAGAGACAGGGAGAGCGTGTTTTTTGCGTGGGTGAATCACTTTTACGACCATCTGTGTCTTTAACTACTTCTCCTGCCCAAAGAGTTCGGTTAATAACCGAATTCACCGAAGCTGTTGGAGGCGCTTTCACGTTTCTCCGGCGACGCGTCGTTCACGCACAAACAACAGGGCCTCTCTCGGTGAACCTTTCACCTTGGGAAAAAAAAAAAAGGCTGCAGGGTTGACTCCGCATTCATGCAGAGTCTGCGCCGCGGAACCGAACCCGTTTCATTTTAATGAAACCAGCGTCTCGTCCCTCTCGGCGCATCCGTGCGGCGATAGGCGTGGGGACCTTGTCTTCCTCTTGAAAAGTTGTCCCCCCCCCCCCCCCTCCTCCCCTTTATCGGCAAATCCGCAGCGATTCCACCCGCCACCCCCCTCGCATAGCTTATCTTGGCGGGAGCGTTAATTAGCAGCGAGCGCTGCAATTACACTAGCGTATCCCTCAGACACAAAGACACAATAGACAGCTCCCTGTGTATCCCCCCCCCCCCACCCCTACAACCAATCATACCCCGGCCCCTTAAACAAAATAAAGACCGGCTCTCACGAATGATTGGAAGACACAAAGAGGAAGGAGGAAGAAGAGAAGGAGGACACGGAAGGAAGGCTGGGGATTTTTTTTTCAAAACAACACAAAAGACGCCGGCGCAGATAAGACGTCGCTTATAATTGGTTTGTCTCTCCCGAGGAGAGCGGTAAAATCAAGAGGGTTTTAAGAATGAGAAGCAGGCAGTGCGTACGCGAATGCACACATTTCTTTTAACATTGTGACGGGGCGATGTGCGCGCGGGGGGACGGAAAGCGACGGGCGAGTGAGCCCAGGTGACCCACGTACGTAGGTGTGCTTGGAGCGACTACCGGCCGACGGGAATGACCCCGGCTGGTAAGTGGCTTGGCGGCTTAGGGCGGTCATCCGCTGTGTTTGGTAAGTGTTGATATAAATAGTAACTGGTGCTTTTGCTTTTGGATGCCGACAGCTGCAGCGGGACTTTTGGTGAACCGTGATGGGGTTTGATTGGGTCCATCAACACTCTGGGTTCACTGTTTTGGAAAAGTAGGACGGAGGGTTTGTGTCTGTGCTTTGTTGAGAGAGTGGTCGAATTTTCGGTGAAGATAAAAGAAGACTCCTGGGATTGTCCTCTTTCATTCCCACCACCACCACCATTACCGCTACCTTTACCGCCACCGCCACAAAGACCACTACCACTAGCACTAATACCGGAACTCAGCATGTATTCAGACCAACGACGTGCTGTGCTGTGCTGTGAGGAAGTGCTCAGGAGGGCGTCGGCATTTCACTCGGTCCCCGGGCGTCAACACACTTTTGGCAAAAGCACTTTATAGCAAGCTCTCGGCATGCTCCCACTACACCGTTTTAAAGAAAACGTTTACGTCGCAAGCTGAAGACACAGAACACCCTGCAAAATGATCACAGACGGGAAAACAAGAGTAAAACAATTAGAAATGAATTAAAGGCTTAAAAAAAAACAACCCCCGCTTTTCGAGATCACGCACAACTGGTGGCCGTGTGAAAGGCTCACTAGACAGGCCACCGCGGCGCTCGGAGCCATCTGGAGGCCATTTTGGATCTGTGCGTTCATCCCGCCAGCCGCCCGTCCGTAAGCCCTCATCAGGAGGATCCCCGTCCCAGAGGAGAGAGTTTAAGGATGGTTTAAAACATAATGGGGCCCCATGCTGGGTCTGCAGATCTATGCTTTATGTGTGTATGAAGGGACACCAGCTGCTGCTGTGAGTGTGCTTATCACGTATTAGTCTGAGTTGGGAGTTTTTACAGTGCGACCACTTAGTGAGGGAGAACATCTGGCCGTGGATGGTGCGGAGAGTGTTGTCAGGCAACACTCCCAACGTCGAGGGCGAAGAAGCGCTGGCGTTGGTGTTTTTCAACCGCGGAGAGCGGAGTGTGTTTGAAGATGATGAACTGTGTGTGACTCGGTGATGGCGAGGGCCGGGCCACGGCGGTCAGGGCAGAAAGGGTGTGTCATGGCGTCTGTTTATATGTCAGCGCTTTAGTCATGGAGTAGGTGCTTTTGTCCAAGGCCACTCACGGTGAATAGGCGGGTTGCAAATTGAACGTGTTTTCCTCCACCGTTAGTCGCACATGTTTATTTGTTTATTTATTTACATCAATAATCGATGATTCAGTGATAATTACTCAAATAGAAAACGCAACAACCTTTTCTCGGTTTCAGTTTTATTCAAACTATTCCCGGGCCCCATTACCTGTGTGAGACATTGATTCAAGAAGCACAAACAATTCAAACGAAACGAGATTCCAAAACAATAAGGCTCTCACTCGAAATGGCCGTTCTTTTCCACCTGTCCTTATCCCAGAAACGGTGCCACCGAACAACAACAAACAAACAATGTCAAATGGGGCTCAATTATTCCTATTTCTAGACTAACAAGGGAAACCAAACCAAAACCCTTTAAAAAAAACTAAAAACTAAAATGGTGCATAAAAGCTACATTGTCAGTCAAATCAGTTCTGGGATCATCTGGGATCGAACCCATTACCTCTCGCCCGTGAATCACAACACCCTCGACCCTTCACACTATCTGCTCTATAGACACTGGAATAGACCAGCGTGGGTAATAACAAGACCATTCTGGAGCCGGGCTACGTGACGTGTCGGCCTGAGCCTGCCTGGACGCTGTCTGTCCGAAACAATAGACATCAGAGGACAAAGAGACGGAGGAGAGCGGGTGACCGTGAAACGCGGCCTCATAAAGAGACAGCTGATGGCCAAGGTTCAGGAGCTCTGTCACTTTGGACACACACACACACACACACACAATAACTGTCACGACTACATGATGTCAATAATGTGGAAAACGGTCAATAATGTTTACTTCAACTTTCAATAAGGTTCACTTTCTTCCATTTACAATTGTAACTTATTTTCGTATATTTATTTCGATTTGTTTGGCATAATCTTATTTTTTCAACTTGCAACTCTTTTACAACAAAAAAAGAGGGATTCAATCTTCTATTCCTGTCGTTCTGCTGTAACCCCTCAACCACGTCCTGTATGGGATGGATAGAGTACATCTCATCTAAAAATGTG
Organism: Micromesistius poutassou; assembly: GCF_964030765.1. NCBI lineage: Eukaryota > Metazoa > Chordata > Actinopteri > Gadiformes > Gadidae > Micromesistius > Micromesistius poutassou. The sequence goes on from NW_028177007.1 coordinate 12,190, forward strand.
GACATAAATGTTTCAAGAACACACAATAGACCAAATTGGTGACGTGACCTGATAAATGTGCTCCTGCACACAGAAATGTTTCCTGTACACACAGAGAGTGGCCCTCCAATCAGCCGGCGATGTAATAACATGAGTAGTGTGCGGTCGGTTTTAATAATCACGGCCCATGTGACCTTTCGCAGATCCACCAACTCCACCGCGTCCTCCTCCTCCCTCCGCAAATGAAATAACGCTCCCCCGATTATGCCTTGTAAAAAGGTCACGCGGTTATCCCCTACTCAGCTCATCTTAATCCAGCTGTACTCACTGCAGTTTTTTTTTTCCCCCCAACGAACCATGAGAAGGTGTGAGAGAGGGAGAAGGAGACAGAGACAGAAAGAAAGAAATGAAGAAAGATCAATCTTAAAACCTGTAAAGACAAAGAATCCATAAAATAGAGAGAGAAAACATTCCAAGAGGAGTAACAAGGGTGTCACATCCATTTTGGGGGTTTGATCGATGGAGGTAATTGTCCGACCTTCTCCCTAAATACACTTTTGTAAAAACCCTCAAATTGGCTGTGACGAGCTAAAGTTACCTTGCCATTTTCAGAACGGAGAATGAGATGATATCTTCTCCTGTGTCATGATTGCTGCAGCCTCAGCCTCAGAGTTTTGCCGTTGGTCAAAAGGTTATGAAAGTCCAGGTCAGAATTTGGCACGGTTGAACTATGAGAATAACCGACAAATTAACTTACAGCGAGGAAGTGCGCTGAATCTGAAACGCACTTAGTATGTCGGTAAGATTCTAGATGAACCTGTTACTACTGAGATCCGGAAAAGCTAAACAAATACATTGAATACAAATAATTTCCCATAGCAAGCTAATAACATGCAATCATCCTTGAATGCATTGGGAAAGAAGTGACACTAGAGCAGCGTCCACGGAAAAACGTAAAGAACAAAACGGTAGGAAAAAGAAAGAAAACACCAAAGACTGATGCAGAGTTCCAGTCGTAACAAAATGAGCTCAATAAAAAGCCCAGCCACTATTTTCCTCACAGTTCCCTTCAGGGTGTAAACGATCTTCCACAGCCAATCCTGTTTAAATATTAAGGGCTTCTAATTAAAAGGTGACAAAATGGAGTGCCACGAGCGTTGAGGAGGTGGAGGGGAGGGGGGGGGGGTACTTTGGTGCTGGTATTGACCTACGACGTGACAAAGCATTCTGGCGGTAACGTTGCCTTGACGAACACCTCACGGTGTATCCCCAACAACCGTGGCGAGAGGAGAGTGAGTCCGTGGGCAGGGTGGTGTGTGTGTGTGTGTGTGTGTGTGTGTGTGTGTGTGTGTGTGTGTGTGTGTGTGTGTGTGTGTTGGAGGGGGGTGGTGGTGGTTGGGGGTAAGTGGTGGAGGTTGAGTGTTTTTTCAATGGGAAGATATTTCATCTCACGCCGCTCTTGTGGGACCCAACTGAGAGCTCCATCAACCACCCAGGGTCTCAATAGAGAGAGAGAGAGAGAGAGAGAGAGAGAGAGAGAGAGAGGAGAGAGAGAGAGAGAGAGAGACTGCTAGCACTGCTATGGATTGTTTAATTTGTTTCCCCCCCCCCCAGCTCCCGTGGGATTGTGAGTGAACGATGATAGGCGTCACGCGGAACAAGAAGAGCAAGCGAAGACACACACACACACACACACACACACACACACACACACACACACACACACACACACACACACACACACACACACACACACACACACACACACACACACACACACACACACACGGCCTTCTGTAGGGATAACATTTATTTGTATTCATCTCCTCCCCGATGCGTTTGCCAGGCGATTTCGATGTCTTACCAAAGACTTACACCCCCCCCCCCCCCCCGCCCGCTCCTTCCACAGACCCCGCTCGGTGTGAGTCTCTTGGGATAAAAGCATTGCAAAACACTTCACGACGAGGGCGCATTAATAACCCTTAATTAACAGTTAATGCAGTAATAGGTGGAACCGAGAGCGGCCGTGTTAGCGCTGATAATAACACTGGTAGAGACACGGGCTGTTCAGAACGGATCACAGCCTCTCTTGTACGCAGACACTTTGGATTGTCTCTGTTTGTTTTGGATGAACGAAATAATCAGCAGAAGGGGGGGGGGGGGGGGGGGGGGGAAAGGAAAACCGAACCGAAGCGTTAAGCGCTGCAAACCTGTCACAGCGTCTGCCGCGGGCGCTAGGATCACTCTGTGTGTTTTGTGTGCGTGTGCGTGTGCGTGTGCGTCTGTGTGTTTTCCTGTTGTGGGCGGAGCTAGCCGACCCCGGCTCTTCTGGACTCCTCCTTTCTCCTACTCAACCAGACACTAGTGGTGGATTTCATGATTCGTTTGAATGAATCAGTTCACGTCGGTCAGTTCGCCAAGAAGAGTCGTTCGTTCCTTCGTTCCTTCGTTCGTTCGCATTTCCGGTGGCGGTGAATCATGGTTCTCAGTCACTGAGTCGGTCAGACTCAGCTCCTCCCTCGTTCTCGTTCTCAAACGAATCACGATCGTGCAATGGTGCAAACGGTCATCAATCAACACAACATTAACTAAGTTCCTTTTAGCTGAGCAGTGCTTCATGGTCGGAATCGGGATGTTGTTGCCCGGCTGGCTCTCGTGACGTCTTAGTCCTTGAGTCTTCACCGCTAAAACACAGTCAGTGAGCGAACGGCGACTCGCGAGTCAGTGCAACTCAGCGACTAGTGGGTGGAACGAGCCACCACTACCAGACACACCTGCGGATCATGACAATCAACCAACACCTGCTTATATACTCCGGCTTCTCAACCAATCGGCTCCAGATCGTAAAAAACCGTCTAGTCTGCAGCGGTCCTGACCTCCACGTCTCTTCGTTCTGGTACACGTGGTTATCGGGTTCTATCCCTCTGCTTCCGCCCAGATCTTCCCACTACCGCGGCGCTGTCCACCGACGCCGTCTTCCTGGTTTCCCGCACCGACCCCCGGCCGGCCTTCCTCCGCCAGCCACCGGCCTCTGCTCGCTCACAACTAATAAACGTTTGGACTGTTACCACCTCGTCTGTTGTCCTGTGTTTGGAGCCCCCCCCCCCCTTCCTTGGAGTGGAACAAAAGCGATATGGACAAACCCAGGAGGCACTTGAATAAAAATGCACGCCACAAATCACCGAGATCAAGATTAGAATAATAAAATCAA
>NW_028177006.1:0-3818 GCF_964030765.1 Micromesistius poutassou
GTCGGTTTCCGTCTTTTTACGAAAGCGTGACGTTTAGGTTCAGGTTTAGGAGACGCTGTTATCCAAAGAGGCTTAACATTGGTCAGGAGATGGCTTATGGCGCGGGGACTGGGAAGAAACAATGATATGTCTCTGTGGGTACAGTGAGGACGTTCATAGAACCAAGAGCCCAGCACTAACCATCACTAGGTTAACCCGTTCCCCCTATACACTAACCATCACTAGGTTAACCCATTCCCGTATACACTAACCATCACTAGGTTAACCCGTTCCCCGTATACACTAACCATCACTAGGTTAACCCATTCCCCGTATACACTAACCATCACTAGGTTAACCCGTTCCCCGTATACACTAACCATCACTAGGTTAACCCGTTCCCCGTATACACTAACCATCACTAGGTTAACCCGTTCCCCGTACACAACAGAGGTAGCTGGGATAGGACGCTACACGATGACAAGTACTGTTTTTAAATGCAAGGACGAACAACACACAATAAGTGTGTACATTTAGTGCCAGGACGCACAACACACAATAAGTGTGTACATTTAGTGCCAGGACGCACAACACACAATAAGTGTGTACATTTAGTGCCAGGACGCACAACACACAATAAGTGTGTACATTTAGTGCCAGGACGCACAACACACAATAAGTGTGTACGAGGGGTGTGGAGGAGGCTATGAAGAGTCCAGATGAACTCTGAACAAGCGAGTCTTTTGCTGGTGACCAATCACAAGCGAGTCTTGAGTCTTTTGCTGAAGCTGGTGAGCGACCTAATGGTCGCTCACCAGCTTCAGCAAAAGACTCAAGACTCGCTCGTGATTGGTCACCAACGCCGTCCCCGGACGTTCCCGGACGCCGCCGCCGTTGTAAAGCGCTCGCCGTCGTCGGCCACAATGAGCCAGCTCAGTCCCTGTCAGGTCTGCTTTCTCATCCCCAAAATTAATCCCAGCCCAAGAAAAACCATAATCCAATTTTACTATTTGGTAACGACCGCTCCCTTATCACCCGCCCCCCGTTCCAGGGTGAGCAGAGAACAGAACACAACACAACACAACGCAACACAACACAACACAACACAACACAACACAACAACAACAGAACAGAACAACAGAACAGAACACAACACAACACAACACAACGCAACACAACACAACACAACAACAACAGAACAGAACAACAGAACACAACACAACACAACACAACGCAACACAACACAACACAACACAACAACAACAGAACAGAACAACAGAACAGAACACAACACAACGCAACACAACACAACACAACAACAACACAACGCAACACAACACAACACAACACAACACAACGCAACACAACACAACACAACACAACGCAACACAACACAACACAACACAACACAACAACAACAGAACAGAACAACAGAACAGAACACAACACAACACAACGCAACACAACACAACACAACACAACAACAACAGAACAACAACAGAACAGAACAGAACAACAACAGAACACAACACAACACAACACAACACAACAACAACAGAACAACAACACAACAGAACAGAACAACAACAGAACACAACACAACACAACACAACAGAACAACAACAGAACAGAACAGAACAACAGAACAGAACACAACACAACACAACACAACACAACAACAACAGAACAACAACACAACAGAACACAACAGAACAGAACAACAACAGAACAACAACACAACAGAACACAACAGAACAGAACAACAACAGAACAACAACAGAACAACAACAGAACACAACACAACAGAACACAACACAACAGAACAGGCAGGTTACCGTAATCGTCCGTGTTCTCTCTAACTCGCGGCCCTCACGGAGAACCGCTCCCGCCGCTGCTCTCCTCGTCCTTAACTCTAGTTCCTGATTGGCCCGTCCAGACCCGAGCGGTGACTCCACCATTGGCTCCGCTTCATTTGCTCGTCAATGACCCCCCCCCCCCCCCCCCCTCCCTTCAGTTCACCGCCGCCGTCTCCCTGACGCAGCGGGCGCGGCGCGGCGCTGACGTCCTCGTTAGCGCCGACGTCCTCGTTAGCGTCCGGGCGCTCGGCCCTAACGAGGTTTGATGGAGGGGCCGCGAGCCATCGCCGCCGTCCGTTAATTAACTCTGTCACACGCGCAGCGGCGCCCGGGGCCGCGGGAACGGGCCGCCGGCTAAATCTGGTTCCCCGTGTGTTTGTGTGTTTGTGTGTTTGTGTGTTTTGTGTGCGTTCTTGTGTGTTTGTGTGAGTTCTCGTGTGTTGTGCGTTCTTGTGTGTTTGTGTGCGTTCTTGTGTGTTTGTGTGCGTTCCTGCGTGTCGCGTGTGCGTGCGTGTAAAGACGCACGCTTCAGCACCATTAGCACATCAAGGGCTACACATAAAACAAAACTCAAGTACACAAATTATGCATAAATATGTGCATGCATATGCCAGCCTTCTTCTTCTGTGTGTGTGTATGCGTGGGGGTGTGTGGGTCTTTGTGTTTGCGCACACATGTGTGGGTCTCTCTGTGCGTGTGTGTGTGTGTGCACGCACGCATGTGTGCATCGCTGTTTGTTCAGCTCTTTGTTTGTGTGTACGTGTTTGAAGGTCTCTCTGTGTGTGTGTGTGTGTGTGTGCGCCTGTGTGTGTGTGTGTCTTTGTTTAAGGACAGAGTGTGTTGACGTGCGTAGTGTTGACGCTATAGAACAAAGACTAATACTTTTAAGGGTAATTAATGTGTTGGCAGCGGCCACGGTTGTTCGGCAGCAGGTCGGCGCGGCTGCTGCTTCTGATGACACACAGACTCTATTCTAACCCGCTCAGATCCCCGGCCTCCTACTGGAAACCATCACACACATCCCACGCTGGGGAGTGGGGTGTGTGTCTGTGTGTGTGTTTGTTTTTGTCTGTGTTGTGTTCTTTTGTTTGTGTGTGTGTGTGTGCTTGAGTGTGTCTGTGTCTGTGTGTATGTGTGTGTGCTTGTATGTGTGTGTGAGTGTGTGTCTGTCAGGGTTTGTGTGCTTGTATGTCTGTGTGAGTGTGTGTCAGGGTGTGTGCGTGTGTAAGTGTGTCTGTGTGTGTTTATGCGTCTGTGTGTGCGTCTGTGTGTGTGTGTGTGTGTGTGTGCGTCTTTGGGCTGGTGTGTAAGGCGTGCGTCTGGATTTCAGTGAGTCGATAGTGTGCAGCCCAGATATGTCTGATTGCGGTGTGTGCGTGTGTGTGTGTGTGTGTGTCTGCTCGGAGAGACGGCGGTGGGGGAGCGAACGCGGCGGCGTGTGTACACTGACCTTGTCTCACACAGAAACTATCTTTGTAAACATATGTTTTTCTGCGGTGTATTAAAGATTTTCCTCTCTCTCTCTCTCTCTTGCCCTCTTTCTCTCTCTCTCTCTCTCTCTCTGTCTCTCTCACGGTATCCTCTGTGTGTGTGTGTGTGTGTGTGTGTGTGTGTGTGTGTGTGTGTGTGTTTGTTTCTGTGTGTGTGTATATCTTTGTGTGTGTGTGTCTCTGTCTGTTTCTGTGTGTCTTTGTTTGTTTCTGTGTGTGTGTGTGTTTGTCTTCCTGTGTGTGTGTGTGTGTGTGTGTGTGTGTGTGTGTGTGTCTTCCTGTGTGTGTGTGTGTGTGTGTGTGTGTGTGTGTGTGTGTGTGCGCATCAGTACGGAGCAGTTGGTGGTGAAGATCCTCAAAGCTCTAGATCTGCCGGCGAAGGACGCCAACGGCTTCTCTGACCCGTACGTCAAGATCTACCTACTGCCAGACAGGAAGAAGAAGTTCCAGACCAAGGTGACCACCCCCCCCCCCCCCCACACCCCCACACCCC
>NW_028177005.1:0-15649 GCF_964030765.1 Micromesistius poutassou
TCCTCCTCCTCCTCCTGGTCCCCCAGGTCCTCCTGTTCTCCTGCTCCCTGCGCTGGCTGTGGGCGGAGGCTCCGAGCAGACACAGGAGGTTGATGGTTCTCCTCTGAACTCATCATGGGGGCCAACCAGCAGCAGTTCCTCCCGGCGGAGCCAACGTTTCCTCCTCCTCAGCATCCGGAGAACAGCAGTGATGAACCCAGGTCTCATCAATACGCTCTGCTGTTAATCACCAGCAGTACTAAGATAAGATAAGATAGTCCTTTATTAATCCCCCCGTACTACTCTGGACATTGTGCTTCATAACGACGGCCTGGGAGACGGCAGGTGGAGAGCAGGATTACTTTAGCTCCTGCTGTACGGAGGCTATTCTAATGTTCTTCTCCTTGGTGTGTGAGCGCTACGTACATGAACCCCCGTGGTGACGCTCTGAGTCATTACTTTACCGTCGGCCGTTAAACGAGACGGAGACGACTGCACCTGAGTCACCTCCGCTGGAGACAAACAGAACTCATGTGATGTGAGCTTGTGTTGGAGGTGGGACTGACGCAGCGGGCACCAGGACGCCCAGCCTCCTGACAAGCAGTCGCCCGCCTTTCCAATTAGAACGACGCGACGGGGCCGTGCCGCCGATGTCATGTGACGTGCGGGGGGCTCGGCGCCCCTCACCCCCCTGCGGCCCCCTGCGGTGTGTGCAGAGGGCTGGAGGGGGCGTGCTCAGCAGGCGTGACGCTGTGGTTGGCGGTGGAGGGTGCAGATGTGTGAGATGTGGCGCTGTTATTCTGTTATTACCTTGTGTGTTTGCTGTTATTTTTGCACGGTACAGTTTGAACACCACGTTGTTCTGCTGCAGTGCTTCTCCTAGAATTTAAATGATGTCAAAGTCTGGATTTAAATCCAAATGTATATCATGTCTACGGTTGTAATTTAAAGGCTGTTTGCCCCCCGCCCCGCCTCCCTCTGGACTCACCTACATCCAGTGAACCAGTCCTCCCACTGGACTCACCTACATCCAGTGAACCAGTCCTCCCACTGGACTCACCTACATCCAGTGAACCAGTCCCCCCACTGGACTCACCTACATCCAGTGAACCAGTCCCCCCACTGGACTCACCTACATCCAGTCCTCCCACTGGACTCACCTACATCCAGTGAACCTCATCATCTCCCCTTCCGCATGCGGCTCCATTCTCTCAGATGTCCGTCCCTCTCGCTCCATCTTCCCTGCTCCCAGGCCTCCTCTGTAATTGTTTCAGACTTTCTCTCTTGCCTGTTCCCTCTCTGTGCTCTCGCTGTGTACCTCACTTTGCTGTCTCGCCGGGACTCGCTGTCCTTTTTTCCTATTACCTCTCGTCCTCCCGAGTGACGAGCCCGGAGCTGTCGGCGACTCGGTGGCGGATGTCACAGAGATGCTGCTCCAACGTGTTCGACAGCTACTGCGACGTCTGGATGGTTTTGGTTGATAACCAAAAGGCATTCTGGGCAATTATCCTGTTTTGGACGAATGGGTTGAGGGGTAGAGGCGGAGATGAGATGGGTGGGATACGGGTTTTGGCAATGACATGAACGTGAATTGCATGAAGAAAAGATATTTGAGGGACACGTTTCAGTGGAGGAAAGCGTTCAATCTGTTGCAAAGACACATTTAATCCCCTGTAATTATTGCCACTTGCTGTCTTATCAGAGACAGCCATCACTCTGGGATCCGTTCTGGTCTGAATGTTCAACAGAAGCCCAATAAGCTGTTGAGAGAAGGGTTCTTAAATAAATAATTATAGGATGTGGGACTTTTATTCTTGCCACAAGCGAAGTATTGCTTTGACAAAAGGCAGACGTGACCTCCTGAAGAGGGATCCTGAAGAGTTAATGAAAGAAGATGAAAGGAAGGTTAGATACCTGAAGTTGATGCACTTGATAATAAATCCAGCCTTTCTCCCACGGTACTGCGTTGGCATATGACTTTGAGATGAGATCACCTACCTCAACCCAGCGTGAAGGGGATGCCTGATAAAATATTAAAGCCTGCGATTGGTTGAGGTTGAACTGAGGGACAATATAATGTTGCACTTTGATTCTCCTGCTGCTTCATGGCTTCATTGACCCATCGCAGTTTCACCGCTAACATTTTCTTGTTCAAAACCCACGGCATGAGTGGATGAAGAGCAGAGGAGTGGCCATGGATTTCCATAATAAGGAAATATAAAAGCCTTTGGCACTATTTCAAAAAAGTGCAGACTCAGCTGAGTGTCTTTTCTTACTAATCACAATCCTCTCTTTAACATTTAGCGGTGTGCTGGTGGATGAATGCATTAATGAATACTGCAGTTCCCTGGCTGTGGGGAGAGGTGTGCTCCTACCTGCTGTCTTGGTGATTTGCTTCGCTGTGGTCGGACAAGTCCTCTCACAAAAGTGCAACCCGATGAAATCCAAGTAGCCGCCACAGCAGGTTTCTCCGAGCAGGACGCTTTGATCTTGGAGCATTTTGAAATAGTTTTAATGAGTGACCTTTTGGAGTGAGAAAAGTCAATATAGCGTCACGCTTCCACTCAAAGCTGGAACCCCGTCCTGGAGTTATTAATAAGGATGACAGCCAGGGTTTATCACGTTCAGTAATGATGTGGTCGTGTGGATTCACGTTAGGATAATGATGCGTTGTTTTCAAGTAAATTATATATATATATATATATATATATATATATATATATATATATATATATATACAGTTACATTCTATACGATTAAAATGTTTATTTTGCAGTCAATTACCAATGCTGGATGTTAACCATAACATTTCAAAATATGATTGAATATCACTTTGAAGATGATATGATCAAATTGATTTATAGTGATATGTGCTCCATGATTTTAGGTAAAACTCCAGCATGGCAATGAAGCATGCTAACGTGCTAAGACCAGGTTACCAGGTGACCAAAGGTAAACACAGAAAACACAAGAAGTCCAAACTGAACCACTGGTCTGGGCTCCAGATCATCCGTTATGTTTGGCCAACTTTTCATCGCAGCACTTTCTCCAAACTTCTGATGAGGTGACCCGTTTACTTCTAATAATTGTGAGTCCCTATTTTTCCACTTTGTCTCTGCGTCCTCTGGGATGATTATCTTGTTTGCCCGCCTACAAAAAACACCAATTATCAGTTTGTGCAAACGCTGAATACATCCATTGACTCTGGACTTAATGAATGTGTACAACTCTGCTGGTGAAAACAAAGACCTGGTTTGTGTGTCTGTGCTGGTGTTCAAAAGGGTGTGTGTGTGTGTGTGTGTGTGTGTGTGTGTGTGTGTGTGTGTGCGTGCGTGCGTGCATGCCTGTATGTGTGAATGTGTGTGTGAGCGAGAGATGCAGATCGTGCTGTGTGTGTGTGTGTGTGTGTGTGTGTGTGTGTGCAGGTGTTATTGATGCGTGTGTGTGTTTCAACACAGCCTAGTGGATGACTCCTCACCTCCTGTCTGCTCAGGGCTCTGTGACCACTGATATCTTTCAGTGGAGAAACCTGCAACATAAAGAGGCATGTAAACAACAATGGCTCTGTATATATTCTGTCCCCCTAATTGATCAATCCAGCTGATTTATACCCTGGCCCGGTGCAGCACGTCCCCAGCCCCCGCAGAAGAGGGCCATTCATCAGCTGCTGCTGGTTGGAGAGCAGAGGTTCAGAGGCAGCGTGGCTCCACCAGGGAGGGCCGGCGTGACACCGCTGTGATCAATGGGGTCAGAATGGATCTCAGAGCAGCCCTCCTGTCAATACCTCCCCAACAGGAGGCCGTCCTGGGCCCAACACCGGCCGTCAGGGAGGGTGTGAGAACAGCCTCTGTGACGAGCCCTTTATGAACGCAGAACCCTCAACGCGTACGGCTTCCCCCACAGACTCGTCAGCGCTCTAAATGCGCTCGCTGCGGGTTTGAGTCCGGGTTCTGCTGCTCTTTCCTCCATTGTGTCTAAAGTCACGCAGGCTGTGCTGCGTTTTACATCGCAGGATTATGCTGATTTCTTTATCCTTTGTTAAGTCCCACACGCTTTGTCATGTGAGGCGTGAGGCAGCACCAACCGCATCCACCCAAAGACAAATGGAGGAGGGCGGTGTTGGCGGTGTTCAGGGGAAGGTGCAGGGATCAGGGGAGGTGGGGGCGGGCGTTGCTACACCCACGGGCCCCAAGCGCAGCGCTGACGGCTCGGCCTGCCTACAGAACAGATATAATAATAAATACGCCCAGGGAAGGAATGAGGCCACCGGTCGCAGGGTCCCCTCCCTCCAGACGGCAGCATGATGCAGCCCCCCCCCCCCCCGGTCCTGACCCTGAGGAGGGGGCAGCACGGGACGCAGAGCATCCTGCAGCAGCTGGATGAGATCCTGCAGCACTGGGACCACTGCAGCACGCGCTGAAGCAGCTGGATGACATCCTGCAGCACTGGGACCACTGCAGCACGCTGAAGCAGCTCCAGAGGCTTTTAGAACACGAGTTACATGTTTTATCAGTTTTAGATTAAAACAGGTGAATATTATTAGACTAGAATATAGGGTATTATCATGGGACATGTTAGCAAAATGAAAACCTTCAATAAACTCCTCTTAATACTATTAATATGGATATTGTTATTCTGATGGATAACAGTGTATAATCCCATCAGATCCTTGGGGTCTTTAGGACAGAGCATGTGTTATTAAACTGCTGAATTGATCGATATTTAATTACTTAAAAATAAATGCAAACAAATACATATATAAAAATTATGCAAATAATACAGACATTTGAAGCAATGAGGTTGGCTTCAAAATGATGTTTGGTTTTATGTGGTCTTTAGTAGGAACTGAATTCTCTTTTGGCTTAGCTTTTTTGGGGGGAAATAATTCATCAGTGAAGGAACCATTAGCTGGTGATGAATAGCGCCTTTTTGGGATTTTGTGATTAATTGGTGATCAAATCCCTCAAGGCCAGCGCAGGCACGCGCTCCGAGCAGGTAATTGCTTCTTTTCCGACGGCTCGCCTTACACCCAGGTGCCAAGGATGGGCTCCATTTTAAAGACGTCAATACGGCAGAAATGAAGACATTACCGTCTCCGAGCTGCCCCCTCCCCATCGCTCACAGCGTCCTCCATTAGCGTCCCTTCTGCGAGCCGCGCTCCGCTTCCTGTGGCCCACATAGGGCTGTGGTGCAGGAGGATGGCTTCAGAAACACTTGTGTGTATTGTCTGCCTCGTACAGCTGCTAAAGCATGCCCTTGGAGGAGGAACTTGATTCATTGGCTTCTGTCCTTTGTTTTGTTTTTTCAGCATCTGCGAAATGCACTTATCCCCCCAGCACACTGTGTGAATCCTGCCCCATTCTGGTCCGTTGTAACACCAGCGCTGTGTGTACGGACTCTGGTCCGTTGTAACACCAGCGCTGTGTGTACGGACTCTGGTCCGTTGTAACACCAGCGCTGTGTGTATGGACTCTGGTCCGTTGTAACACCAGCGCTGTGTGTACGGACTCTGGTCCGTTGTAACACCAGCGCTGTGTGTACGGACTCTGGTCCGTTGTAACACCAGCGCTGTGTGTATGGACTCTGGTCCGTTGTAACACCAGCGCTGTGTGTACGGACTCTGGTCCGTTGTAACACCAGCACTGTGTGTATGGACTCTGGTCCGTTGTAACACCAGCGCTGTGTGTATGGACTCTGGTCCGTTGTAACACCAGCACTGTGTGTATGGACTCTGGTCCGTTGTAACACCAGCGCTGTGTGTATGGACTCTGGTCCGTTGTAACACCAGCACTGTGTGTATGGACTCTGGTCCGTTGTAACACCAGCACTGTGTGTATGGACTCTGGTCCGTTGTAACACCAGCGCTGTGTGTATGGACTCTGGTCCGTTGTAACACCAGCACTGTGTGTATGGACTCTGGTCCGTTGTAACACCAGCACTGTGTGTATGGACTCTGGTCCGTTGTAACACCAGCGCTGTGTGTATGGACTCTGGTCCGTTGTAACACCAGCACTGTGTGTATGGACTCTGGTCCGTTGTAACACCAGCACTGTGTGTATGGACTCTGGTCCGTTGTAACACCAGCCCCAGCACTGTGTGTACGGACTCTGGTCCGTTGTAACACCAGTGCTGTGTGTATGGACTCTGGTCCGTTGTAACACCAGTGCTGTGTGTATGGACTCTGGTCCGTTGTAACACCAGCACTGTGTGTATGGACTCCGCTGCGCCTCTAGCACAACACAATCTAACACAACCTCTCCAGGTCATTTCCATACAGACCTACAAAGTTCAACAGCCTGGTCCAAAACTTTTGATGGATTTAGATGGATTCAGGTAGTTCTGTGCTCTGCACGCTTCATCCCAGCCGTGCCACTTTACATCAACAAAACAAAACAACAGAATGATGCAGGTGTCTTCCCCCTAGATGGGCTCAGACAAGCTGTGAGACGGTTTTCTTTCCATTTCACACCGCTATCACACCGCTGTCACACGGCTGTCTTTTCATTCAGCACACCCAGCCATTGCTAATAGTTGCAAACTTCAATTCAACCTCCACCCTCAAATACACCAAATACATAAATAAACTCCATAGATCCAGTCCATTTCAAGGAAAGTAGCACACTGTCACCATTCCAACATGGGTGTAAATCTCTTTTCAAGCTGCTGCTTCACAGCTCTGATACCACTGTGACTCAGTGAGCCTGTGTTGTACTCTAAAAGAAACTAATCCCTTGGTTTCCCAGCGCCTCCGTCTCCCTTCCTCCTCATCACTCTTCCCTCCTTCCTCCTCTGCCGCTCTCTGTCTCGGTGGAGACAATTAAAGTGTGACAGGCCTTCATTTAGCAAGTGATGTTTTACCTCGTAAGGACGAACACATGGCAGTCTAATTACGGCGGACAACACGGGGGCGTGCTCGCTGCTTTACTACATCACCAGCCCTGATGTACCTGACAGAGCAGGCACGCCACAGCTGAAATTACAGGGATTAATGTTTCCAGGACTTAACACTTCAAATGGGCTCTCTGGTGTGAGTGCCATGTTGAGAGAGCAGGCAGAAAATCCACTTAGGGCTTGGTTTCTCTGGCATTATTCACCCTTTATAGCGCAGCACGTTTCAGCTAGCTTTGTTGATGAATGCGAGCCCTTCGACAGGGAAACTTTAATTTGGAGCATTTTGTGTTTTCAACACAGTAATTGTCAGGCTGAGAGACGCACAGGGAAAGGGCCTTGTAGTCACAGCCAAAAATACATGCTAAATGGAGCCTTTGATGCTGTTACACCGCTTTAATTCCACTTGTGTATAAAGGCTAATGGGAATGGATATAAAGATGCAAAGAAACACATGCCATGGATGCACACTACTGGTGTGGGTCAGGATTTGATGTTATTCACAACCACTATCCCTATTGTATCGCCAAATTCAATTGAGATTAATCGATGTAATCATACAAAGCCAATTAAACAAATGTGCCTTGAAAAGAAGCAATCTGAAGGTCCGAGACACATTTCCAAGTTATGTTAACTTACATGCTTTTGGAAGCGGTGACGCTTTAGGAATCTGAAGTACCGTTGACTTTATGGCAATGATTCAATGGCAATGACATTCTTCACGTCAACGTGAGTTTGAGCCTCAGATCTGAATGTTCTTATCGGGTCAGCCGAGCCCCATCAAATGTGGGGCAGCACTGGCTCAGGAGGTAGAGAGATTGTCTGGCAAGCGGAAGGTTGCTGGTTCCGCCCCGGGCTCCTGGTAGCTAAGTGTCGAGGTGTCCATGAGCAAGACCCCGAACCCTAACTGCTCCAGTCGAGCTGGCTGCCGTCTTGCGTGGCTGACTCCGCCGTCTGTGTGAGGAATGTGAATGTGTACAATGAGCAAATATGAGGCGATAATTGTAAAACACTTTGAGTTGCCTCTGGTCTCAGGGAGTGCTATATAATACAGTCCATTTACAAGCCTTATGATTGGCTCTCTGGATATGGTAGAGATGCTGACAGACGCTGGCAGCATAGGAGTGGGGTGTTGGACTCCCACCCCAAAGGGTTTAGGTTCTAACCCCAATGTCCTCCAGGCATCGAGGCCAAGAGCCCTGCTCCTTGCTTAATGCTAGAAGTTAACGTTCATCACTTTGGATAGAATAGTGTTAAAAAGTAGGTCAAATTAAAAGGCAGATTAGACTGATAATGTAGCTCAGATTACAGGGGTGGTGTCTAACCTCCAGTGGAGGAACAAACAAAGGTTTGTGTCAACGAGATGGAACGGAAAGGCTCCTCACTGACATGGCGCTCTCATGATATACTTTAGGAAAAAGAATAGCTTGAGGGAAATTAAAAAGAATATTCTCATTAATAAAGGAGGCAAGGAAGGAGTCTCTGAAATTTCTTCACTTAGTATATTCAATGGAGAGTTAAAAAAGGTTATAAAAACAAACACAAATCATTTCAAATCAAAACATTTACTTTGAATGGATTTGTAAGAGACAAAGTAATAGGTTTTAGTTTGAGCAACAATTCACTCACAGTCAATCCTAGGTCTGATCAAGACCAACTCATTATGACTCAATCTCTTTCAAGAGCTTAAGGAGCTTGAACACTTCAGGGTAAAGAAATAAAAGCACATTGGACAAAGCCACTAGCTGTTAGACTGGCTAGCCCTGCCAATTCTGATTTGACTCCACCCTGCAGAAGGGACTGGAGAAGATCAATACATTTCTTTCTAGTTTCAATACGTTTTTGCGGGAGCCAATCACCAAGCTGGCTTTTCCCCCTGGTGCGCTATTGGCTGGTTTAAAACAATGACGACAGGGAAGCGATGGCAAGCAGCCAATTGCGTACCGAGTCAATTTAACTCGGCCTGTTGATCACGCCTCTTGTGCTGAAGAAGATGACAGCAGCCTCCCCAGACCAGCTTCGGAGCACCACTGAGCCCCATTGTATCCAACTTGGTTGCAGTTCCATTAGAATTCCACTGGGGGTGATCGCATGAGTGCAGATTGAATGGGGGTCTATGGGGCTAGACGGCTAAATGGATCTCTTTGACCTGCTTGTCGTTGAAATATCGCAGATTATATTGTAGATTCCGCAATTTCAATATAGATTATAGTTCAAAAGTCGAATGAATGAGTACTAATGTCCTTTCAATTTCTTACAGTTTGGGCCGATGTTGGCCGTACACGCTAGCATTCTGCTAATGAATGCTGATTGGTCAGGGACTGATTTTTTGCGACTGATTACGACCAGAGACCCTCTTGATGGCATCTGAAGCTGAAGCACAATCAGAACATTATCTTAAGGAGGACTTTCCGTCAAAGTTAGTTGTTATATATTATATATATATTATATATATATATTTTAATATAATAATTTCTATAATATATATATATATTATATATACGATCAGGTACACTATTTTAGGAATGAATACCACCTTTATTCAATACTTTATTCAAATGTTTTTCTATCTGTATAAAATATGTGTATCTTGATAAAGTAAATACAAATCCCACTGCACATGCCTAACTCAATCAAACTCTGTATTCAAAAGGTCATTGAAAGATAGAGAACGTAATTAACGCTCAATCTATAATCCAAACGACAATTTAGCACCATTGAATAACCAATTTCCCTT
Organism: Micromesistius poutassou; assembly: GCF_964030765.1. NCBI lineage: Eukaryota > Metazoa > Chordata > Actinopteri > Gadiformes > Gadidae > Micromesistius > Micromesistius poutassou. The sequence continues at coordinate 9,605 of NW_028177005.1, forward strand.
TGTCTCTTATATGTAATTTTCTACTTAAAACGCTGTCCCTGAAGGCACTAGTATAATGAGTCACATTATCCCGGCTCACAGTGTATGTGGGGGTTATGAATCTAGAGAACTGAAGCCATATGGTTTAGGTACACACAACCAACACAGCTTTAGGCTTTGAAAGAGCTGCAGAGAAAATGGGCCCTCATCGATTTTGAGTTCTCTTTTTCCTTGTTCCACAGTAATAGCCCAACATTGATCTGCAGTAATATAGTTCTGACAATCTCCTCTATAGTCAATACCAAAATACATAAAACAAACTTCCAAACATTACAATCATACATCCAAACAGCTTGTATTCTTTCAGAATCATATCAACACAATGTAGCCATCGGTGTGTAGGCCTATTGATCTGTTGGGTCTAAAGCAAAGATCTCAGTGGATCAAAGAGGGCAATGTCATAGACTATTCTCTCCGATGGAAAAGTGCAAAAACCTCTTGGATGAAAAACTATGTGGAAGAGCTACCTAATGAAGCAGCTGTGTGCCGAGCAAATGGATTAAGGCATGTATTCATGTGTGTCCTGGTTATGTGCGTGATGCCAACAGACCATTGTTCACCACTCCCACATTCTGCAACTTAGCCAAGGTTATCTCTGCTATGGATTCTTGACAATTGTTGTCAGTCCTGTGCCCAGCTCCTTAATGCTTGATTCATTATACTCACACGTCGTTTATAGGTGTAAATGTCCGATATTTAGATGCATTTTCTTTTTATTTTATTGTATTCATTTATTTCACATTGGAATCAGGGGTTTGTGGTGTTGGTGATGAAGGGCGTGTCTCGCATGCTAACTGCTGCTAGCCTCGGCAGTCGGGCGCCGGCACATTCTAGTCATTTCCTGTGTTTGTTTTCATTTTCTTTTTGTCTTGACTATTAATTTCTGGTTTGCACCCAGTATCATTTAGGAGCATCAGATAATTAGTGGGATGGAAATGAAATTCCCAAATCCAATTTGCATTTTCATGACAAGCTTCATTGACACTGTGATACGTTTCATTCCCTGGTCGCACATTCGAGGAGGAGATACAGAACGGGAGATTAGGGAGAAGTTTCAATGTGTGTCCTGCATGGTGCATGGGTCGTCTTCACAGTAAACTTTGACTCATTTTAACTGCAAACTGCTGCTGGACTGTTGCAGTACATTAACTGCATATTGATCTATTGTTGTCTTTCACTTCCAGTGCAGACATATCTTTCTCTTATTGCTTGTTATGAATTGCTGTAAGAAGGCCTGAAGTTGAGTCAGGGGCTGAACGACGTCCATTAGTCAGGGAGTTTGATGCCTTGTGGTCCTGAACACATCAACATATTACCAGTTCATTAAAGCTGCTGCAAATGGCTTTAGCTGCTGAAAACATGGGTACAATTCTTAATTGACTTGTTGCATGACAGATGCCTGGGCCAATGACCTTCTGAAGGTCAAATGGACATAGAACTCCAGAGATTCCTCATCCAATACATAATAAATATTATCAAGTCTTCGAACCATAAGCTTAATAGTGAATTAACAGTAGCACCATGTCCTGGTAGGTCAGTAGGCCTGTGGTGTGGTCTGAGCACTTTGTCCTGATAGGTCAGGCCACCTGTGGTCTTCAGTAGGCCTGTGGTCTTCAGTTTAGTCTTCAGTAGGCTGGTGGTCTTCAGTAGGCCTGTCTCCAGTAGGCTGGTGGTCTCCAGTAGGCCTGTGGTCTTCAGTAGGCTGGTGGTCTCCAGTAGGCCTGTGGTCTCCAGTAGGCCTGTGGTCTTCAGTAGGCTGGTGGTCTCCAGTAGGCTGGTGGTCTCCAGTAGGCCTGTGGTCTCCAGTAGGCCTGTGGTCTCCAGTAGGCCTGTGGTCTCCAGTAGGCTGGTGGTCTCCAGTAGGCCTGTGGTCTCCAGTAGGCCTGTGGTCTCCAGTAGGCCTGTGGTCTCCAGTAGGCTGGTGGTCTCCAGTAGGCCTGTGGTCTCCAGTAGGCCTGTGGTCTTCAGTAGGCTGGTGGTCTCCAGTAGGCTGGTGGTCTCCAGTAGGCTGGTGGTCTCCAGTAGGCCTGTGGTCTCCAGTAGGCCTGTGGTCTCCAGTAGGCTGGTGGTCTTCAGTAGGCCTGTGGTCTCCAGTAGGCTGGTGGTCTTCAGTAGGCCTGTGGTCTCCAGTAGGCTGGTGGTCTCCAGTAGGCTGGTGGTCTTCAGTAGGCTGGTGGTCTCCAGTAGGCTGGTGGTCTTCAGTAGGCTGGTGGTCTCCAGTAGGCCTGTGGTCTCCAGTAGGCCTGTGGTCTCCAGTAGGCCTGTGGTCTTCAGTAGGCTGGTGGTCTCCAGTAGGCCTGTGGTCTTCAGTAGGCTGGTGGTCTTCAGTAGGCTGGTGGTCTCCAGTAGGCTGGTGGTCTTCAGTAGGCTGGTGGTCTCCAGTAGGCTGGTGGTCTTCAGTAGGCTGGTGGTCTCCAGTAGGCTGGTGGTCTTCAGTAGGCCTGTGGTCTTCAGTAGGCTGGTGGTCTCCAGTAGGCCTGTGGTCTTCAGTAGGCTGGTGGTCTCCAGTAGGCTGGTGGTCTCCAGTAGGCCTGTGGTCTTCAGTAGGCTGGTGGTCTTCAGTAGGCTGGTGGTCTCCAGTAGGCCTGTGGTCTCCAGTAGGCTGGTGGTCTCCAGTAGGCTGGTGGTCTCCAGTAGGCTGGTGGTCTTCAGTAGGCTGGTGGTCTTCAGTAGGCTGGTGGTCTCCAGTAGGCCTGTGGTCTTCAGTAGGCTGGTGGTCTCCAGTAGGCTGGTGGTCTCCAGTAGGCTGGTGGTCTTCAGTAGGCTGGTGGTCTCCAGTAGGCTGGTGGTCTCCAGTAGGCTGGTGGTCTTCAGTAGGCCTGTGGTCTCCAGTAGGCTGGTGGTCTTCAGTAGGCCTGTGGTCTCCAGTAGGCTGGTGGTCTTCAGTAGGCTGGTGGTCTCCAGTAGGCCTGTGGTCTTCAGTAGGCTGGTGGTCTTCAGTAGGCCTGTGGTCTCCAGTAGGCTGGTGGTCTCCAGTAGGCTGGTGGTCTCCAGTAGGCTGGTGGTCTCCAGTAGGCCTGTGGTCTCCAGTAGGCTGGTGGTCTTCAGTAGGCTGGTGGTCTTCAGGTGTTGCACATGTTACACTTTCACACTTGCTGCAGAGAAACAAGCGAGCAGCACCAGATAATGTTTTATTTATGTGCTGGCTCTGTATCGCTGTGTGCGTTAGTGCATACATGTGTGTGCATGTGTGTAACAACAGTAATTCATAATTTAATCTGACTCTCTTTACTATTCTCTCTCTCTCCCTCTCTCTCTCTCTCTCTCTCTGAGTCTTAGTCTCTCTCTCACATGCACGCTTACTCTCTAGCTCAAAGTGTATTAATCTCTGCTCTTGCATGTTCAACAATTACTGAACCATACTGAGGCTTCCAGAATGATGATTAACAACAGTAATTACTGCATCGTTTGGTGTCTGTGAGCTTTCCACATTCATTTATTGAATTATTTCACACCCACAGTCAACCGTGCAATCGACTTTTTGATCCCCCCCAGCCCCCACTTCAAAAATACTTTTTGTGTGTATTTGTAAAACTAGTTTGAACGTGATCAGCGTTTGTTTCAGGGAGGAAGAGGTGATGCCCACGACAGTTGAGTCTTAAGCGCCCAGCATCGCGACCTGCCCAGTCGCTTTACTCCTCAAAGCCTGCAAATATGATGACGATGATATACAGGCGGTTATTCAGCATACTAGGACGTTATTTGGTGTGTATTGTTGTTCCCAAACACCCTCCTAACAGCGAGATGAGAATAGTTCTTCTAAGGATGTTGTGAGCGCTGGCAGCAGCGCTCTGAGACTCAACCTCCTCCAGAACCTCCGTCACAGCCGCCGGGACCGGGAGCCGCTTGGAGCGTGGATTAGCGTGTAAATAAAGACTAAATGAATGGATCAAATGGCAGATCTCGCCCCCGTGTCTGGTTTCAAACCAGGTGGCACGTCTTCAGGGGCGGATCCCTCTGTCCAGGCCCCTCCTTCTCAGGGGCCCCGCCCTGCTCAGGGGCCACGCCCAGCAGAGCGGTCATGTGACCTATGGACGTGTGTGAGCCCAGGTCTGGTCCAGCCGGGGGGGGTGGGGGGGGGGGGGGCGCTGGCCGTCTTAACTCAACACATGGAGACCCTGGACCCGGTCCACATGGTGCTGTGGCCGTGGTCTGTTCTCAACAGGCACACTTGTTTCCCGGCTGCTCCCCGCCCACTCCCTGCTTGTCATACTTGGTTTCAGAGAGATTACCTAGCCGGCGCCTTGAGGGAGCTGCAGGCTAGTGTCACTTTAAGTTACCCGCGGTGCGTGAAGAGCAGGCGGTAGACCAGTGGTCTCAGATCTGGAGGAATCAGGTCAAGTGTCTGAGTCTCCGAGCCGCCGTGGAGCTGGTGAAGGGCAGGGAGCAGGCTCTTTAGAGGGGGAGAGGTGACGGCATAATCACCAGCATCCGCCAATCACCGACAGCCAACATGCAGATGACAAAAGGAGAAGAAGAAATGAAAGCAGGAAAAGAAAGAGAGACAAAAGAAAAAAAGCGGTGGGAGCTTGGAGCTCGGGTTTACATAATTAGCACAGAGAGGAAAAGAAAAGGAAATGCCCAACATTCTGTGTTTGTTGAGAGAAACGAGTCGGCTGATGTAATCCTCCTGGTTTAGCGGCGCTACGCTGCTGTAGACAAAACCTTGTTGGGATGTATTTTCAAATAAGAAAAATCATAGAAAATATAATAACAATATTTTCGGCTTAACTACCTCGAGGACTACAATGTTGGTCGAGAAACGAATCATAAAAACAATGAACTTGTGCCTGTGATGTATTCTGCATTTCCAGCGTGACGAGAAGAGCTGCAGCCGCAGGGACTCTGTGGCTAAAGGAGAAGCTCTCCCTGCAGGGCGGCCGCAAGCCGGGTCCTTCAGCTACCCCTAGTGGCAGCTCTCAGCCCTCTCACTCCCTCACTCTCTCACTCCCTCACTCCCAGGTGGCTGGCTGACGGAGGAGCTACTGGCTCGGTCCAAACCACAGAGGAGACCTTTGGATTGAGATGAGGATTTCAGGAGATGAGGTGTTAAGTTTTAATTCAGTGGGTGTGTTTGCATGCGCCTGTCTGCTTGTCTCCGTGGGTCCTGCGTGCGTGAGCGTGCGTGAGCGTGCGTGTAGCTCCTCTGTAACGTCTGCATCCTGTTACATTTGTGTCTAGGAGCAGCACCATCAGGCCTGCAGCAGCCGGAGCCCGCCAAGCCTATTGACACACAGCCTCCCAGTCTGCACACTGATTGTTTGGACAACAACCCCCCCCCCAGTTCTGCAGTGAGACACCGGGGAGAGAAAGGAGAAAAACTGTTGCTTATAACAGATCCATCCATCTGCTCACTCATTAGTTTTCCAGAGGCCACCTCAGTGCAGTGTCAGCAGGAGGGCACTCTTAGAGTGACCGCGAGTCCAGAGCCATACGGAACAGAACCCAGCCACTCTTAGAGTGACCGCGAGTCCAGAGCCATACGCAACAGAACCCAGCCACTCTTAGAGTGAGTCCAGAGCCATACGGAACAGAACCCAGCCACTCTTAGAGTGACCGCGAGTCCAGAGCCATACGGAACAGAACCCAGCCACTCTTAGAGTGACCGCGAGTCCAGAGCCATACGGAACAGAACCCAGCCACTCTTAGAGTGAGTCCAGAGCCATACAGAACAGAACCCAGCCACTCTTAGAGTGAGTCCAGAGCCATACAGAACAGAACCCAGCCACTCTTAGAGTGAGTCCAGAGCCATACAGAACAGAACCCAGCCACTCTTAGAGTGAGTCCAGAGCCATACAGAACAGAACCCAGCCACTCTTAGAGTGAGTCCAGAGCCATACAGAACAGAACCCAGCCACTCTTAGAGTGACCGCGAGTCCAGAGCCATACAGAACAGAACCCAGCCACTCTTAGAGTGACCGCGAGTCCAGAGCCATACAGAACAGAACCCAGCCACTCTTAGAGTGAGTCCAGAGCCATACAGAACAGAACCCAGCCACTCTTAGA
>NW_028177004.1:0-5000 GCF_964030765.1 Micromesistius poutassou
GACAGTGACGCGTGCCAACAGTGCGCCCAAGGGGTGGATGTGACGACACGATATTCTACGGCAGAGATTATTGATCAGAGGTTTTTAAAGCCAATGGGCTACTGTGGGTCTCGTGGGATTTGAACCAGGATTTGCAAACAGAAAGGCCTACATTTAGAAGGCCTAGTGCGTGTTTTTACCCCTCCCCCCCCCCCCCCCATCTCTGTAATTGGTTTAAAAATAACATGACATGATTACGACCCCAAATAACAAACGTGATCCATGTTTATTTAGATCCACGCCACTATTTCAGATGTAAAAGTCCAGAATCTGGTTTCATCCCTCTCTCTGCGAGGGCCCCTTGGCCGACATGGTGGTATCCTTCCTGGACACGGAGCGTTTTTGGCCATGACGAGGAATGTTAAAATGTGTGGGACGGCTCCAAATCCAGCTCATCTGCTCACCACATAACGGACCCCCCCCCCCCCCCCACACACACACAGGCAGCGAGACCCGCACCGGGTGAAATATAGGGCCAAGAGTAGACAACAGGTATAGTGTTTGCCCCCCCCCCCCCCATGACCCTAGAGACCTTTCAGTCACAACAACTCCCGACGTAGCAGGTCTACTTCTCTCTTTGTGTTTATATTTAGTAGTAGCCTAAGCTCCTTTTAAGATTGGCAGATTCATATTCTCTACATGTTTTAGTATCGCGTTTTTCATCGTTTCTTTGGAGTTTTTCTGCGCTCTATAGCCTGCACGAAGACAGGCGAACCATTAACTGTCTCAATCCACACCACAATGTAGGCCTAATTAAAATCGGAACCATGAGACTCAAATCAAAACCCAATTTAATCAAAACAAAGTGGGGTGAGAAAAAATATCCTTACCCCATTTTGCTTTCATAAGACTCATTCTTTTCTTTACAACCCCCTCGTGATGTGTAAACCCAAGCTGCTCTGGGTGTCTGGCCATCTGCTCTGTGCGTCTCTAATGAACTGACTCCTCCATCGTGGCCACACGCTGGAACTTGGAAGGACACTAAAGCAACACTCCGGAACACTGCTCATGACCGAGCCGGCTCCCCGGCCGTCCCATACCACGCTCACCTCCTCAGGTCCGGTGTTCATTACAGAAGAACTGGGGAAAAAAGAGAGCGCCCCAGACAGCACACCTATCTAATCCTCGTTTATACTCCACTGATACTGAGCTCATCCCCCGCCACTCCGTTCCCACGTCCGTTCCCAGGACCATCGACTCCCCCGCGCTCCCTCTCCACACATTACAGCATCTCTCTGACCTCCTACACTACTCCTCCTCCCTCCCCTCACCACTCTCGTTTATTCTTTCTGTAGCCGAGTAGAAACAAATCAAAAAGTGATGTTGAAACGATAAAGAACGGCTTTGTTGACCTTCAAAGTGTTTCTTTGTGGTGGTCCCGGGCGGGTGGTCCCGGTGTGAATCGGAGCGGCGCGCCGTGGGTCGCTCCGGTTCACACCGGGTTCCTCGGCGCTGTAAACACGACGGGCGGCGGTGCCTGTTGGCAAGTATGTGTGCCACTATCGGGTTGCATGCGTGTACCGGTCAATATTTCTAGTTTGGGTCATTTCTTTTAAGGCTAATATTCCAATAATATTAAAAAATGTTATGTTGTTATTTCATTTATTTAAAAAAAACCCGTCTCAAGTCAAGGCCTGAACAACGCAATCGAAAACGATGTTCGTCAAATAACAACGAGATTATTTTACAAGTGCGTCCAGGATGTCAGAGATGATCAGGCAGCGCATTAGCAGAGTTCCGCAGCACTTCCACGTTCTTCCGACATGCCGGCTGTGGGAATTTATGGAAAGCAGCAGGGGGTCTGTAGGGGAAGGCGGCCGGGTGGGGGTGAAGGACCTTTATACCATATCCAACCGGTTACAGTGGAGGTGCCAAAGGGATGATCCGGTTTCGGTCCAGAGAATGTGGATCCGACCTAGGGGAGGGGGGGCGGGGGTGGGGGGTCTCAGAAGGGGAATCTATCCATTATAGAAGCTATAGCGAGACGAGAGGTTTAATTAGCTAACATAACCCCAACAATGACAAGTCTGAGTGGCCACTCAGACTTGTCATTGTCATTGTCATCAAGTGGATCAAAGTGGCCATCAACTACTAGTTGATCCAAGTGGCTCCTACTCAGCCACAAAATGGGACCATTCTTGAGTCTCCTTCTCTAGGTTTTCCTTCTTGTTAAACTGAGGAGGTTGGGGGGGTGGGGGGGGTGGTGTTGCTGCTGTCCAGTTTCATCCCAGGCTCCCAGGCTCTGGGAGTCTGCCGGACTTAAAGGGCGGTGAAGGAGCTGTATAAATACACATGACGTGAGTGTAAGAATGTTAAACAAACCTCACCGTAATCCTCAACTCAACCCCCCCTCTGATGCTCGGGAGTTGCACCAGCGACCGCGTCTGGGTTCAGCGGAGGCTTGTATAGAGACGATTGAACTATATATTCTAATCTAAATATTATTTTCGACCATCCAGGACACAAGGATATCTCAAGCAGTCCTTCACAAGAAGGATGATAAATGCGTGGCCTGGCTTTTCTTTTGTTTATTCGGAGCGGTCAAGCTAACTGAAGTTGTAGCATTAGCAAAACAAAAGCGAGACACACTCTGCTTTGACTCAGAGTCAAGAGTGCGAAACGTATATATTGCGACCTTAACTTTGACCCCCCCCCCAACTGCAAGGTTGCTGGTTCGATCCCCGGCTCCTCCCCGGTGTCGAGGTGTCCCTGAGCAAGGCACCTCACCCTAACTGCTCCCGATGAGCTGGCTGTCACCTTGCGTGGTTGACGCCGCCGTCGGTGTGTGAATGTGTGTATGAATGGGTTAATGTCGGGCAATATTGTCCAGCGCTTTGGATAAATCGCTACATACTGTAAACGCAGTCCATTAATAACCAGTGCTCCTTCAACTTCCCGAACCAGGAGGGCATTCCCTGGGTCCCAGAGCGTCTCCACGGCGACCTTCCCCCCCCCCCCCTCTGTTTCCCTTTCCTCGGGTTTCCTCCCGGCGGTATCGCTTCAAACCCTGCCCCTCGTCCGCCGGGCATCGCCGGGACAGCCGACACCTCTGGAGAGCTCCAGGCGTAATTAATCAACCTATCAATTAGGGGCGCACGCTTTCAAGCGGCGCTATGGGGGGGTGGTTCCCACGGGGCGTGTCATGACCCGTCTGGAATGCCCCGGGGAGCCGGACGGGACACCCAGAATGTGGTGGGGTAGGCAACATTGGGGGGGACCCCGCCCCGCGTGTTGCCGGTAGCAACGCGCCCAAGCAATGACACCCCACACGGGCGATATGCCTTTCATGTCCGCCACCGGGTTTGGCGGATGGAATTTCTCTCCTGTATCGGTGGTGGTGGTGGAGGTGGAGATGATGGTGGTGGTGGAGGTGGAGATGAATGTGGTGGTGGAGGTGGCGGTGATTATGAAGGTTGTAGTGGTGGTGGAGGAGATTGTGGAGGTGTTGAGGGAGAAGGTAGTGATTGGGAAGGTGGCGTTGATGTTGGTGGTGGAGGAGTTGATTGTTTTGGTGGTGTAGGTGCTGATGGTTGTGAAAGGGGCGGTGCTGATGGTTGTGAAGGTGGAGGTGGAGGTGGAGGCTGATGGTCCCCCTGGAGGTCAGGAGCAGAGCAGCCAAATCCTGCCCCCCGCTCTGCCCTGTAAGCCCACCCTTCTCAAGCCCCCTCAAGTCCCCTCTCTGGTCCTCAGGGAAGCCTCGGGTTTCGACCTCTGTTCTAACTGAGCCGGATGACTCTGACCCCCTGGCTCTCTCGGGGGGGGGGGGGGGGGGGGGCTCTCCTCGCCCTCTTCTTCTTCCTCGTCCTCCTCCTCTTAGGTCAGTGCACGGCCCGGCCTGACCTGGATGTCGTGTCAAACGCTTGTTAGAGGCCCATCAATCTGGAAGCAGTTAGTGGCGTCATTCTCTTTGGGACGTGGACGCAGAAAGGGTGGGTGATAGATGGGGCCGGGGCTGACGGAGGGGAAGAGAGTGGAGGAGGCCGCTGATCGATGGGTAGATGAGCTCCATGTGAACAGCAGGAGAGGGAGAAGGTCTGGTCGGAAAATAGCAGCAGCCGAAGAAGGTCAACGCAACAGTTGTTTTTGTGGGGTTTTAATATGTTTTTTCTCTCGGCATGAACGAAAAACCAAACGTCACGAAAAAAAGATCCCGCAAAGTCCATCATTCTGTCCGAGGGAAAGTAAACCCGTTGTTCGGCCGTGCAGAAGGGGCCGGAGTGAACCCAACCCTCTCCAGTGTCAGATGGTGACAGGGAGATAAATTGCACTTTAGTGGAGGGGGGGAGGGAAGGGATTTGTTAACATGGCGGACGACACAGCGTCCCGTTGTGTCCTAGCGTGCGGTGGAAGTGTCCGAGCGGAGCTGAACACGCACGCGGCCGTTTATGAGTCCTACTCCATAAATCTTTCCGTTCCCGGTCCGACTCTCGGATCTCTCTCCCTCACCTTCTCCTCTTCTCTGCCATTTCTCTCTCTCCCATCCCTCCACACCCTCTCTCGCCCTCTCGTCTCTCTCTCTCCGCTTTATTTCAAAGTATTTCTAACATGTTCCCATTGGGTACGTGAGGCTCCAGCTCAGGCTCTCAGCCTGCCTGTGTGTGTGTGTGTGTGTGTATATGTGTGTGTGTGTGTGTGTGTGTGTACCGACCGGTGGTAAAGTGATTTGAAATGGGGCGGGGGGGGGGGGGGGAGAGAGTCATAAATCTCCTGGATGCGGTCCAGCCCATGGTTCTTCTTGGCCCCAGCTGTCGGACATGGTTTTTGTCATCCTCCAAGAAGGGTCCACTCAGGCACCACCACCCCCCACCACCACCACCATCACCACCACCACCACCACCACCACCACCACCACCATCACCACCTCCCGCTACCTCACTCAACCGTCCCCGTTTTTATAGGTCGGAGGGGGAGTTTTACGATGAATCCATCGTTAAAGGCTGTTTGTGCCGGTGGGGTTCGGG
>NW_028177004.1:10000-13801 GCF_964030765.1 Micromesistius poutassou
AAAATGTTGGTATCTATAGTTCACCAGCTGATTCCCCATCTTCATTTGCAATTATCAGAAGTTGATGGATTTAGGAGTAGGATTCGTAACAATTTCATTTTTGAGTTTGAGATTGTTTTTCATGGCTGTCCAAATGCTGGGAATGGTTGAGTTTGTTCAAGTAGTGATATCATTGTGGGTTTAAGATGCAAATAAATCTCTCTCTCTCTTTGTCTGTTGCTGTCTCTCTGTGTCTCACTCACTCACTCACTCACTCACTCACTCACTCACTCACTCTCGCTCTTTCTTTCTCTCTCTCTTTCATGCTTTTCAAGTCATTTATTCAACTAGAATAACAACGTTTAAATTGCTTATGAAAAGCAAAAACGTAATTGTCAAACAAGTGACTCCTACACAAGTGTACAATAAAGTTGTGTTTGTAAAACTGAAGACTCTCTCTGTCTCCCCCCCCCCCCCCCCCCAGCGTGTCAGTGCCACCCGTTGGGCGCGGTGGGCGGCTGGTGCAACCAGACCTCGGGTCAGTGTCTGTGTCGGGACGGCGTGACCGGCCTCAGGTGCAACCGCTGCGCCCCGGGGTTCAAGCAGGGCCGGTCCCCACTCAGACCCTGCATACGTAAGACACACACACACACACACACACACACACATACATGCATACGCACATGCACATGCAAGCACACACACACACACACGCGCACACATTTGCACACACCCACACTCAAGTGTCTTTGGTTTATGAGGACCTCCCGGGCTGTGTTAACCTATTTAAGGGGACCATAATGAAACCTTGGTTATCCCGGGACGCTTGGAGTCACCCCGGGCTGTGCTGGACGTCCCGGGTCCAGGGGACTCTCTTTGAACCTCTGGTTGTTCTTGGGCCTGAAGTGGGTCAGTCTCCTGTCGCCCCTTTAGCAAACTTCCACTCGGTATGAAAGCAGCCGACTACGGATCAGACTCATTTGACCGGATCTCGGTCCACCCCTCACGTCCCTGGAGACGATGTCTCCATGGTGACGATGAAAATGGGCTTTTACTATGAGCCCCCCCACCCCCCCCTCGTTATAGCTACGGGATCAGCGCGAGATCAATCTCCCGCCGTATGTCCCACTCGCCGGGTTTGGTGCCAGCGTCCGCCGCCGAGGGCTAGCGCTGAGGGCTAGCGCTGAGGGCTAGCGCTGAGGGCTAGCGCTGAGGGCTAGTGCTGAGGGCTAGCGCTGAGAGCTAGCACGCCCAACTGACAAGCCGCCACCGGCGCTAATCCACGTGCGCTTCCTTGGCTAATCGCACGCGAGTGCCGACAAGTACGCACGGCGGGCGCGGCTGTGCGCCGACACGGACCTAAGCCCCCCCCCCGTCCCTGGTGTCACAGGGACGAGAGAGGGAGAGAGAGAGAGAGAGAGAGAGAGAGAGAGAGAGAGAGAGAGAGAGAGAGAGAGAGAGAGAGAGAGAGAGAGAGAGAGAGAGAGAGAGAGAGAGAGAGAGAGAGAGAGAGAGAGAGAGAGAGAGAGGTGGGCAAGGGGGAGCTATTGGTGGCGGCTTTCACACCTGTCGTGCAGCTCAGCCCCTCTGCCACCCACTCTGTCCGAGCTCCCCCCCCCCCCGACGTTGGAAGGGCCCAGACCCATAACTCTCGCGGTGAAAGCAGCGACTGAAAGATAACCTTGTTTGTTTTTACTGCCAGGCCATCTCCCAGGCTATGTATAGCCGTCTTCCACCTTCAGCACGGCCGCGCAGGCACACACGCACACGCACGCAGGCAGGCAGGCAGGCACGCGCACACACACACACACACACACACACACACACACACACACACACACACACACACACACACACACACACACACACAGCTACTTCTTGTACGGATGGAAAGGTGAGCGAATGACAACAAGGCTCATCCTGATATTGACAGTAGTGTGTGTGTGAGTGTGTGTGTGATTGTGTGTGTGTGTGTGTGTGTCTGTGTGTGAGGGTGTGTGGGGGGGGGGTACGACTCAATATTACCAAAAGGTTAACTTAATACAATTTGTTGCCTTGAGAATGCCCTCGAAGAATCTGTTCCTTCACACACACAAACACACACACACATGCACACACAGACACACACACACATACACAGTGGGCTTAAAGGGAAGCTTCATGTTGGCCTATTGATAGCTGTGCACACATGCCGCATAGACACACACACCGCACACCTCTTTGATGTCAAATAAATGGGGTCTAGTTAGGTGTGTGTGTGTGTGTGTGTGTGTGTGTGTGTGTGTGTGTGTGTGTGTGTGTGTGTGTGTGTGTGTGTGTGTGTGTGTGTGTGTTGAGGGAGTGTAGGGTGTCACTGTCCCAGTTTTGTCAGAGAGAACAGGAAAGGTACGGGACAGTTGATTCTATACGGTTTATCTGTTAGACAGACGGACAGACAGACAGACAGACAGACAGACAGACAGACAGACAGACACACGATTCAGTAAATTGCTATGAATTTACATTTAGCCTAAAGATATTACACTTACTGTCATTTATAAAGGATACATGTTTAATTGTTATGATGTTTTAATACAGCAATTCAATTAATTAACTGCGTTTTAATCATGTTGACAACCTCAATGTCTGCAATAATATATCATTATTATTATTAGTGTAATTTATAAAAAGGTTGTATTATAAACTCATTAAATAATTTGTTTTAAATACATAATGGTCGTGTAGAGACAACTTCACTGTCCTCATGCACATGTTGGCACAGACAGACACACACGCGCGCACACTCACTCACTCACACCCACACACACACACACACATGTGAACAATTGGCAGCACACAGAGACCAGTGGTTGGTGAACAAGTCTTTGCAGCAGCAGCAGCAGCAGCACACAGACACATGGCAGATGTTTGCCCGGGGCGAACGCTATTGGCCAAATCACTCTAACATGTGCTGCTGAGATTGAATGGGAACTGTGTGTGTGTGTGTGTAGGTGGGTTTGTCTTTGTGTGTGTGTGTGTGTGTGTGTGTGTGTGTGTGTGTGTGTGTGTGCATACCCTGCATTTGCGTGGAACCTTGTCAAAGCATATACATCTAATGCCATAAAAAAAGACCACACACCTCTCAAACATACACGCACACACACTGACATTTTTGACATATGCTTATCTTCTGCAAGCAAGGGCATTCCCGACCCTCTGAGGCATTCATGCATACCTTACATGTTCCCATTCTTGGCCTCTATCCCTTTAAAACACACACACACACACACACACACACACACACACACACACCACAGTGTGCAAGAACCTGCCATCACCGTAGGAGACAAAGACAATCTGTTTGGAAGACGAGCCCCAAAGATATTGTTTATACACCCCTCACCTGTCTGTCTGTCTGTCGGTCTGGTCTCTGTCTGACTGTCTGTCTGGCCTCTGCTGTCTGTGTTTACGTTTGCAGGAATTCAAGAGGTCGCCCCTACCCCGGTGTTCCAGCCGCAGTACAGCATAGGTAAGAGAGCTGAGGGGCAGCAGAGAACACGCAGAGACTCCGCTGCCTGCTTGTGCGGAGATCATTCATTTATATTAAGGCGATCGTATAAATAGCGCGAGTTCATTTAAAATACAAAATAAACAGCGTAAAAGTTACGCTTTTGCCTATAAATTATTCTAATTGTGCTTACATTACAAGATCTTGTCGTTATCCTCGATCGTAATTGGGATAATTGGATGCGACCCCATGCCAATTGCTGCTTTGTGAATGATAGTATGAGTTCCTTATGCAAACACACTCGGTGTGTCTCTTGGCATAAGTAAATGTGTGAC
>NW_028177003.1:0-10000 GCF_964030765.1 Micromesistius poutassou
CGTCCCCACTGCGGCGGCCACCTGTCAAAACGCGGGTCCCTAGTGCGGCTGTGTGTGTGTGTGGGTGTGTGTGTGTGTGTGTGTGTGTGTGTGTGTGTGTGTGTGTCGTGGTGGTGGTAACACGACTGACCTCTGAGAAGCGCTGGACGTCCTGGGTGAGCGTGCCCACGCGGCTCCAGTTGTAGAATCTGAGGAACTTGACCACGGCGGGGTTCACCGCGTTGTCCGACGGGACGGTGCGGAAGAAGTTGGGGTACTTCTTCTTGTCGGCCAGGACCGGGGTGGTCGCCGCGAAGGACAGCTGGGGGGGGGGGGAAGGGAACGGTTATTATGGTATGTTTTAAAGAAAGCAGTGCTGGCATACGATGGAGTCATGGGCGATTTGAATGTAGATCTTGAGTTCACACACACACACACACACACACACACACACACACACACACACACACACACACACGCACACACACGCATAGTCAAAGATACACACACACACACACACACACACACACACACACACACACGCACACACGCATAGTCAAAGATACACACACACACACACACACACACACGTCAACAAATGCGTCAACATATTGCATAACCCTCCACAGAAACATTGACACGAGTGAATACATACATAGATTCATACATGATGAGAGTAAGGGAGCGTGAACAAATGAACACTCTCCCGTTCTCTGGAAGGTCGTAGAAGCCAGGGCGCTGTGAATGGGATTTGGAGCGACAGCCCCCGGGATGCACGCATGACTTGTCACCGACTGCAACACTGCGTGTGTGCGTTTGCATGTGGGTAAATATGTTTGCATTTCTGTGGTGGAGGAAAAAAATGTCGGGGTGCACCTTTGAAAGATGGCGTCTGACCCTAGACTTCCGTCTAAGTCTCCGTGTACGTAGATTTCCGCGTAAAAGTAAAGAGCAAGCCATGCGAATCTGTGTCACACACTAATTGGAGATCGAGCAGAATGTAATGAATTATACACAACATCAAATGTTATACTTGTCATACTTTTGACCATACTTGGTCAAAAGTCCAAGATCCCCTAAACGGTGGAGTTGTAGGAGGAGATAACTCTCAGTAGCGCTCCAGCTAGAGGGGCTAACTGAGGAGGTGCTGGGTGTGATCTTCTCGTAATGAAATGTTAATAAGCAGACCTCTGGAACTGTTTCAGCTCCTCAAACAGCAGGGTAGAATCGAACGAAGGCCCCAACCCTCCTGATGATGGGATAAAAAAGTGCTGAAGACCCAACACTAATTACTTTTTTTAGACACACCTATTATTCACCACAAACTCTGCACTATATGCACATTTGGACCAATCAATCTTTGGCAAACTTTCTATGGTATCTGCAGAACAGATGCACACTTTTAGACCGAATATGATGTGCCCAACTCAATACAGAGTGTTCATCTTAGCCCCGGTGATCAGGGCCCAGCCCACACAACCTTTCATTTCCATACTAATCGGGGCTATTGCTCACTCTTTCCTTTACCATTTTTCAACTGTAAACACATATTTAGTACGGGGCATGCACACAATGACATATTCAATTCTGCATTTAGATGAAGGCCTTGCCGTTGATTATGCAGACGACAGCAGCACATTACTCTGGAAAAGACAGACGAATTGATCCGGATTATCGATGGAATCGTATTCAGGGCGGCGCCTTACAACAGCAGAACTGGAGAAGCACAACACTCATTAGTTGTAGGTTCAGATGAGCCTCAGGAGCTGGAGGAAGGTGCTCGGTGTGTGTAGACGGACGGGCTGGAGGAGACGTTAGCCGTGCTAGCTGTTTGCCGGGTTTTAATCGAGACACTTCCCTTGATTGTACTTTTTGAAGTGGAATGAGCGAGTGATAAGAATCTGTATGGGTTAATTGCACACTAGTTAGAGATTAAGCTCAATGTTTGATTCCTGATGTTGATCATTTTCTTTCTACATTCATTTATTATGAATAAAGTCTTCATGTCCTTAAGCGTTCGACTACTTTTCCAATAATTTGGGAATCAAATACGTTGTACATAACATCTACATCCGAAACCATTTCACTGTCAGGCAAGGAGGAAGAATTTATGTTTAAAATAGCATAACCTATGAGTGACTTAATGAAAGACAAACTAATAATGAGTAGGTTTAATGAGATAGGCGTTATTTCTGGATAATAGAATATATAGTTTTACTTTTAAAAAGGCACCAACTGTTCGCTTGTGCGCAAGTTGGACAATGATTAATTATTTTCGAAATAGCAAAACATTTACCCTTTCTATTCTTGTTTATTATTTATTTCACAAAACATCGTCCCATGTTCTCCCTGGACGCCGTTGTGGTGGCCCAGGCGTCTGGGGCATCTGCCCACAGGCCTTCTCTTCACACATCACTGAAGGAGGCTTTTAAAACAACACGCGGATTAGGGTCATCAATTAGGCATAAATAAAGGCCTTTATCCCACTACCAGGGCTAAATCCAAAATCACCCACCAGTCTTAGGAGTGCTTTAATGGCTCTCTCCAATGTTGTCTTAATCTCCGTTTAGCTAATGCTGTTTGCTACACCCACACTGGGAGAAGCTCTCATGGATATCCAATAGGAGCTAGCGATTTTCCCTCCAAAACACATTGATTGGACGCAGGTCTCCCATGGCCATCCTTGTAGAGGGGGGACTTAAGGTGAGGGGGGGGCACCACGCCTATTAGTTCACCCCCGGGAAAGATGAGGTTAGCGGGAGGTTTATTATGCAGCATTTTCGGAGTTGTATTTTTGTAATATATTATGAATAACTGACAATTTGTAACAGTTCTTCTTTTAAAGGCACCTTTTTTTTTTCTCTTAAGCTGATGCTAAACCCGTCACACAATTTTAATGAAACTCTTACTTAGGTAAATAACGTTTTCAGACAATAGGTAAGACTAGCATTTGCTGTATTCGCTGATGTTATTTGTGTAAATGAACCTGGTTAAATGTAACAGAAATGTAGGTAGTTATCAACTACTAACTGGATATAAGCAGCCTTTTCAATGTACGAATTAGGGGCTGATTTGTATGTAGTCTCTGTTTAAATATGCCGTGCAATTTGGGATAAATTAGAAAGAAATTAGGTTAACTCGTTTCTGAGAAACATTGATAAAATCACCAACCGGGAAAGAAAGCAAACACGTGATCTGTGAGTCTTCTCTATCCTGCCTCTACTAAATATGCTCCATGCTGTTAGCCTCCCACTGCATCAGACCTAAAATAATCCTGGCATGGATACCGCAGAGAAATGCCTTTAAATATTAAAAGGCTTTCATCAAAAGTCCAGTGGTTTTCGTTGATATTGTGAATTGATAGCTTTTCTATGGTCATGAGGAAAAGGCAGTGTAGAATAGGGTGACTATAGACAAGCAAAATAGGACACATGCGCTTTAGCTTTGGCGATAGATGCATGATAGATGCACGACAGATATGGCAGGTCTATGTGAACTCTACTTTCAAGTGTTTGAGAATGAAAACGCACGGTTCTAATACCATTCGTCACTCAAAGCATCAATGAAATAACATTTCTAAAGTAGACTTCAAAGGAGAAATCCATTTTCAATTTCTTTCAATTTTACTAGGTTATGTGAGAGAGAGAGAAAAAAAGAGCTGAGCTAACCCCTGGCTTCACTGCGGTGAACCTCTCAGTTCACTACGGTGAGGCAAGGAACAGAACGGGCCGGGCGACGGGTATTTAGATTGATTCTCTCAGATCCCAAACAGATCCCTCTCCACTGTGCGCGTATTTGTGTCATGATGTGTTGATAAGGCATCGGACAGAGAAGTGCTACAGAGCTGCTGCAGCTGAAGCTCGGTCAATAATGACCGTCATGTCGGTTTTCCTTCGGTGCGTTGTTGCCGCAGATTCACACAGGAAACGCGAGATGCATTAGCTGTAATCTTTTCATCCAATAGAACGTGTCAGATTTCCCTCACTAATCGGACCTGTCGAGCATTTGAAATGTTTGGAACACATCACGTGAAGCTTGGTACACATTATCTTGCATGGATAGATGTTTACATTTCTCTCGATCAAATGTCAGACCGGTAGTCACAAACACAACGGAGCACACCGTTTTTATAATGTCTCCATGAAGGTTTCCACTAACTCAATCTATAAAAGAATACCAGGGCATGGTATACGTCACTGGACTCCACAGTTAGGCACCAAAGCATATCAACACACACAACCTGAGCATTATTGATAATTGAGTATGGATTGTTAGATTTGACCACAAGAGCAAACCCTGTGCAACACGACCAAACCGGTCTAAGCCAACAAAGTTGTTTTAAGACACACAGAGACTATCAGAGAGTATAAGCTCTGCTGCAGTTATTTCAACAACAGGCCAATCTCAATCAAACACACACGATCTTAGTCAAAGAAATATCGCCAAATCGCCGTTTTATGACACATCCGACACAAGCCCGGTACACTCCACACACACATACACACACACACACACACACACACACACACACACACACACACACACAGCCTCCCGGTCCTGCACTGCTATTAGATACCCACTCACATCATACTTATGTGCATTGGGTCGACCTGTCCATTTGAATGGGATGCGGCGCTATAAATATCAATGGAACGCGCCGACCACAGCCACCAGACACGCTGCGTCAGCGTGGCTCCGTCCACAACGGAAAGAAAAAGGCGCCAAGCATCAACCCTCAACGATGGACGCTCGCGTCAACCCACCGCTGCCACCTTTGAAGAGTACATCATCATTTGTACACTGATTGATTTCAGTAAACACGACAAAGGGTGACGTGGGGACAGTGTGCTGATGGTGACGCTGTACTGGGACTGTAAGGATACACTCTGGACCAGTCCCCTTTGCTGTCCTCAGTTAGCCTGGAGATCCAGAGCCACGTCTAGAGAGCTGTAGGGTCGGGCAACGAGTGATGAGAACGGCACCACCTCGAGGGGCGGAACCAAGCGTGCATTTTGAAAATATCACTGCACGCAATTGGATAACACTACGACCAATCAGAAGAGTACAAGGGGGGGGGACGTATCCAGACCAGCGGAGCTAACCAATAGATAAGACTCTCGCCGTATCCGGTCGGTAAAACAGCAACGCTTTTGGCCCCGCCCTAAATCAGATACACCGATGTGATTGGTTAATGTTCTGGGGGCCAGGGGCAATCGGGGAGTGAGTATATTACTCGTTCCCAGAGTGACTCGCCGGGCAAATTCAAGTTGTGCTCTCGTGAGAACTCTGGATTTCCCGGGTAGTGCTCAATGTCATTCAAAACCCAATCCAGCGGTGATGGATGGGGTGTGCTCTCGTTTCACTCCGGGCAAGGTCACCCGGGCCCCGGGTGATACGACTGGCTGGGCTGGAGGGGCCCCAGCAGGCCCCTGTGAATACTAAAGGGGGTGAATAGCTGATAGCATTTCTATGGTTGTTTATTCACACATTATGTACACACACACACACACACACACACACACACACACACACACACACACACACACCACACACAAACCACACACAGACACACACACACACACACCCAAACCCCCCCACACACACACACACACACTCACACACACACACACACACACAGACACACACGCCCACACCCACTCAGACAACAAACACATACTACGCCTTCTTATCTTCCGACTATTTAAGCTCTGTAGAGAAGCTGCTGCCCTCTCTGACCGGCCGCGCGCGGTGGCGTCGCCGCTCTTACTCGCTCCACAACGGAGGGGGCTTCGTGTGTATGGACCGATAGAGAGGAGACAGGAGGACAAAGGACGGAGAGGAGGACCGCGGAGCCGCGGGACCCGGTGGTGAGGAGAGCGAACGATGAACAGATTACGAGACGTGGCTTTTTGCTGTTCGTCGGGGCGCCTTGACAAACGGGGCAAACGGCTACAGGTTGAGAGAAACGCCGGCCACAAAGGATTGGTGCACGGTGTTGTACACCGTGACGCGATGATGAGGCCCGCTCTGCGTGGCCTTAGAGCAGGCCTCCGCTCAAAGAGCAGCGGGAACAAGCATACTTTTTGTATAGGGAAAAAACACAAGAGAAAATGTGGATGGGATCCTCCAACCAGAGTGAGCCAATGCAAGTCCCTCTGGGTTCAACGGGCTGAATACCATGATCTGTGTGGAGACCCTTCCAGTCCAATACTACTCAGAGGCCCTGGACACGGTATAATAACGAACACTCTGAGCTGCTCGCCACTCTTCACCGGATGCACCCCCAACAACAATCCAAAACAACGTCACATGCTTTACCTCAACTGTGGAAGGTTGAAGTAAAGAAACAAATCTTAACTCTCAGCAGCTGATCCATAGCGTAACATATCTCTACACTTTGCCCTTATGTCAGCATTGGGCCCCGAGCCCGCCACGCGGAGAAAAAAAAAAGGCCTGTTCAACACATTAAGCTCCCGGTTGTGGGATTCCATACGCACTAGCAATTGATGTTGCATAAATTAAGGGAAAATTAAACCAGCCAATATTGCAAAAACAAGCATTCAGAGAGCGAGCGAGGGAAGGTGAAGAGAAGGTTTTATCGCGGCGGCGGCGGATTCGATAGCATCGAGCGGTTCCCGTGGCGCTGTGGGCTGTGTTGCTGCTAATTGTGTTGTTGGCCTTTGCATAGAGAAGTGGCTGGCGTGGAGGTGCTCTCGGATAACGTTCATCATCGGAGAATATCAACTGGTATCGGTTGTTTAATTCCCCCTGTTATGATGCCGGAGATGAATACGTCTCCCAAGGGGCGAAGCGGAAACGTATGGAAACAAAGCAAGAAAAAAAAAAGCCAAGACAAGGCATTTCCAAGATGGAAATGACTTGTGCAATCATTTTACAAGTGATATTGAACCAGTGTGGGAGAAGACACTTTAGGTTAAAGTCCTCTGCAGACAAATGGACGCGTTGCTCCATCGTTAATTACTGTTCCTCCGAGGCACCTGCTTACAAACAAGGGGCCCCGCCCCCACATTCATCAAATAGCAAAGTAGCATAGTGAGTGTCGTCAATTCTGAGATTCAAAACCACCCGGGTTCGAACGTATTTAATTATTTCCACAGGTTCTCCCTGGAAATTAATTGCTGAGGAAAAAAAATCAATTATTTCAGTTAATGTATTTTCGATAATTGGCGATGAAAAGTCTGCTATGGTACACTTTAATTCCTTTTGAACAGTGAAGTGTGCCACTGCTTATGGGATATCAATAGAGCGTGATAAGTGGCTTACTTAGAGGCCAGGCGTGTTGGAGGGAGGAATGACCATGGGGCTGCCACCAAAACACAACGTATATCTGTTCCTGAGGTAAACATCAGCTTGTCTGTCGTCATGGTGACGGTGACGAAGTAACACACCCTTGGGACAAACTCAACTCGTGCCGCGTTTCCCTGCCATCACAAAGTCCAGTCCCGAGTTCCCAGGAACACATTCTGAACGTGTGTGAGATGACAGTAGCAGTAGATTCATTAAAATCTACAAAAAACATCTACTAACACTTTTTTCAAACCTATTTAATATTTGAACATCAAACTATATTTATGGTTGATAAAAGGTTTAATAATTCCATATTGGGGGTTACTTGAGGTTGTTGTTGTAGTACGAGATTAAGGAGAGGTAGTGCAATAAAAGTCTCCAATATCCAGTCCAACCTATTTCAGCTGAAGGCACAGAGCTATATACAGGAGAGGTGATCTGAGGTCACAGTGAACTCAATATACTCAGAGGAGCGCTGGCCGGCAGACAGCATCTCAATATGTCTAATCTCATGCATTCCAGAGCCACACACACTTCATACTATAGCTGCTGAGGTGCACTGTGGACCAGTCATACAACAGTTAACAGAGAGAGAGAGCGAGAGAGAGAGAGAGAGAGAGAGAGAGAGAGGGTGGGTGAGGGGGGATGAGGGAGGATGAAGGTGAGGGGGGGTGAGGGTTGGTGGGAGGGGCTGAGGGTGGATGTGGCTGAGGGTGGGTGAGGGTGGATGTGGGTGGGTGAGGGTTGGTGGGGGGGTGAGGGTGAGGGGGGTGGGTGAGGGTTGGTGGGGGGGTGAGGGTGAGGGGGGTGGGTGAGGGGGTGAGGGAGGGTGAGGGTGGTTCAATATTCAGAAGAGGCATTTGACACACAATGGGGGGTCGCGGGGTGCCACAGCTGCAGAGAGGGATGCTTTCGGGACCACATGCGAGCAATGCCCGGAAATCATTAGCATGAAGAGCAAGGAGATAGACAGACAGACGGGCAGAGAGACAGACGGGCAGATCACAGTTTAAAGGTCGTAAATCGGTCGTCGATTCAGTTCTAAATAAAGGCCGTCAGGAATATTGCTCTTGCTATTTTAAGTTGAATTTATATTGCATCGTCTCAAGCTCAGTGGCGGCTGGTGATAAAAACTTGTTGGTGGGGTGCAGTTATAGACAGGGGGGGGTCCAGGGGTCCCCCCCAGAAAAAAATGAATTTGGTAGATTTGATTTCCTGTATTCTGGTGCATTTTGGGGATGGCCACTACCTATTACCTATTACCTACTTACTATTCATTCAGATTCATAGCCTACATCCTGACTCGCAGGGCCTGGACAAGCTTACACTGCATACAGACGTACTCTATGACCATACCACCAGCCGTCGCTATTTGACCCATTGTTGTTATTCTGATATTGAGGCAAATCATGACCACTGTCCTACAGCGTCCATTTTTTGTGAGTCTCAATGTCTATTTCAAATGCAGTTAGAAATATGGGACAGTTGCTTCATTTTGTTTATATGCTACAGGCCGAAAGACTAAATTAATATGTAACTTACTTGCTGCTTTTAAGTATAACATTGCTTGGGGAGTCCAATTCCTCCGCTGAAATGGGTGGAAAGTGCTTTTACAACTCTCTGCTAGTTAGCGATCCATCTCTTCTCTGCATGTAGTTGTGTTGCGTGAGTGCTGCTGAGGGAGGTAGCCTATTTGATTGATTCGCTGAATTGTCCAATTATCTGGTGATAAAAAAACCAGAAAAGCCATACCATTGGCCTGGGGCGCACACTGCTGTGACCCGAGGGTGAACTTTCTTGCGCCAATGAAAAGCCGTCTCTGCTTGATGGACAGCAAAAAGTTTACGAGCTTACGTTGACTTCAACTTGGCCGGCGCCCCTGACTTGGAGGAGGGCTTTATTATTATTATTATTATTATTATTTTTAAATGATTGCTGGCAGTGGCAAGTATGGTCTATCACACAATGAAACGAGGATAAACGCTTTGTATTTTTGTTGATTTATTTAGTATTTATAATAGTTGATTCATAGTTGGCGTGATTCATAGTCGGATATATTTGAGTGAATATTTCACCCACCGCCACTGCTGACCCATATTGACCCACCGCCACTGCTCAAGCTCTATATCTAAAATGTTCACTTGATCTATACATATTTATCACAGGGCTCTTCTCAATGCTCCGTTCACTTGAATGGGCTTTCCTGACTTCCGGTGGTGAATTATTTGTCAATAATGACCGTTGTCAAGCATATAATGACCACTGTCAAGTGTAGCAGAGAGCGGTTCGACCGCTCTCGGGTCTCGAACCTGCCACCTCTCAAACTACGACACCACCGGCATGGGAGTGGAACGCTCTGACCACTGAGCTGAAAGCCCAGAGGCTTCTAACTCAGCGGCTAGAAGCGTTCTTAAGGCTAGGGGGGCTGTGAGGATTTACAAACATACTAATGTACCAGCTAGCCCAGGCTAGTTGGCGTCCGTTACACAAGGAAAGTGGATTTCTTTTCACGTCTTTCATATCGCTCCGCAAGTAGTCCGGTAACTTATCAAACCCCAGCGCACTCGGTTGCTAAGCGACGTCTTTGGAGGACTGTTTCTCTGCTGATCAACACTACGAATGCTGGTAACAAATGAATTGTAAAAAGACACGCACCGTCTGAAGTTATTTTTTTCGTTTTGGGAAGTAGCCGCGTAATAAGCGGGATAATGTA
>NW_028177002.1:0-8114 GCF_964030765.1 Micromesistius poutassou
AAAACATATGCATTTAAATACAACCTACTAAGTGTTATGAGGCTTGTAATGTAATTATATACTCTAGCGGGGACATGCTTCTCCGGACCCAGGGCGGAAACAGAAATCACAATAACGCGTCGAGAGTCGATAACTAATTCCCTAAATGCAACTGGTAGTGGTGTCGCCGTCACGTTTTCCGTTAAGCACTAAAGGGAGTTAAGATTTACAGTCAGGGAGACAATGAAGTTGTGCTCTGTTGGAAAAAAAAAAAACAATACATCCATAAAAGACTCATAACCAACGGCATACACTTCTACATGGTAAGATTTACACCGCGGGTGAAGAGGATAAAAACAGGCAAAGTGATTGAAACATTTTGATAACATGGGGGCGACGTAGGGGACACGGGTGTCTGGCGTTGATGGCTCCGCTAGGTGTTAGGCGGTGGCGTAATGCTCTATGAAGTGAGGTACAACAGTGAGGTGCGGAGCCTCAATAAAATTGCCCAGTGCTGGGTTTTCATCACAGTCGAGCCACTGTACAACAAGTACCCACAACGACTCGTATACACTATCTCTTAACAAAGATACGCTCCGTTCCATTGAGAAAGCCTGTGTGCCACACAC
Organism: Micromesistius poutassou; assembly: GCF_964030765.1. NCBI lineage: Eukaryota > Metazoa > Chordata > Actinopteri > Gadiformes > Gadidae > Micromesistius > Micromesistius poutassou. The sequence continues at coordinate 609 of NW_028177002.1, forward strand.
TCCACATCCAACACGTAATTATAATGCCGTGCGGTACCTGTGGCTTATTGGTAGGCTGGTGCATACAGAGCATAATGTAAAGCAAGGGGTGCTTTCTGTGTGTGTGTGTGTGTGTGTGTGTGGTGGGTGTGTGTGTGTGTGTGTACGTGTGTGTGTGTGCGTGGATGATGTGTGCCACCATCTAAACACACACACACACACACACACACACACACCCCTGCTCCCCATCTGCACCGCTGTAATAACTCACCGGGGCTGTCCTTGTCATGCCACCTAGCCAGAAGATAAATATGTCATTCTTTATGGACCCCCCCTCCACCAACATCCCCACCCCCCCCACTCCCACCCCTCACCCCGAACCCCCACCTACACCCACACACCACCCCCCCCCCCCCCCCCACCCCCCCGATCAGAGGCCCGCCCGACTGATTCATTTGAGAATAAAAACAGGATTCCACGGCCTAGTAAATCCATCAGGGTGATGAAGAGTCATTTAAAGTGAGTGCGCGACTCGTGACGTTTGACTTTATGTGCTGAGTAATTACAGTGGAGAGGGGAGGAAGGGGGCGGCCCCCCGTTTGGTAAGACGTACAGTCAACTTTCTTTTTGATATCACGGAGCCATATCGCCATCGCGCCATCAGACATATCGCCGTCACGTGCCGTCGGATGGAGGACTAGCAGCGAGCCAATGAGACGAACACAACAACTATCGAAAGAGGTTCAAACACGAAGGTGGTTTTCAAATACATTCTCTTGACATAACACACAAAGAAAGTCAACGCACGGGAAACAGGAAAATCTGCGGGAAAAGTTTGACGCCATCAGGTCCCCCCGGGGCCGGGCGGTAGTTAGCAATGATAAAACGCCGTCAACCCGAGACCTCGGGGTGTCCTGGGCGGTACGTGGTGCCAAGGGGAGACAGATTGGAGGAACAGTGTGGCGTAGCCCATTTGGCACAGGCAGCCGCCTTCTCTCTGCTTGACAGAGAGAGGGAAAAAAAGAGGGTTCCCCCGACCTTTGTACCCCTGCTCTGCGAACACAGTGAATAGTTCCCCTGCGCGTTCCCCTATACACACCAACTCAACAATAAGACGGACCACTTCCGTCTCCCGCTTCTCACCGCCGCGACGGAATGAAAGAAAATCCATGTTTGTCCGCAACCGGCGGTGGTTTTAAGTAACCACAATGTGTTCTTATTGATTCACTCGACGCCGTGTGTTATTAGTTTAAGGAGAGCTCATTAGCTGCAGCGTTGGCCTCTTTTCAAAAAAGGAAGGCCCCCCCCCCCCCCGCGGTGGGCTGGGGAGCGTAGTGCTCTGACCAGCCGTCAGAAGAAAGAGAAATGCCATGAAGGGGTCAGCTGGAGCTGACTCAGTGCCAGGAGTCACGCTGCTCCACAGAGCCCGGCGGCGCGCTGATGAACCGCCCCCGCCGCCGCCGGCCCACTAGCCGGCTGGCTAGCTGGCTGGCTAGCGGACTTGCTAGCAGATGCACTCGCTCGTTGGGTGCGTCGCCCCTTGCCACGGCTTCTACCGGGTGACTAGATGGATGGAGGGATGGTTAGACTGACTGACTGACTGACTGACTGACTGACTGACTGGTGTAGAATAGCTTATTAATTCACTGATGACCAGATGAAGGTACGATACGTGGTTGGAACGGGAGCCATCAAACAGTTGAAGCCTTACCCTACTAGTTGAACTAGCTGGACCGGCAATGTCGTTGAGGGTTAGGCAAAAGGCTAAATGGACAAAAAGCCGAACGCTTATGTTATGTTTGAATTATCATTATAGCTCATTGAAGACGTCGAGTACACTTGAGTCATTTTAGATCTCGTAAGTGGGCTTAGAGTGTTTACATGTGACAACAGTTGTTGAAGGAATCTTCGCATCACGTTACTTTGAGCATGGCGCCTAAGACGATTTAGAGGCGGCGAAAGGGAGTAAATCCTACGATTGTCCTCATGATGTTGTATTACAGTTAGCACCGCCAGGGGCTAAATCACATCCTGTATAACGAGTATGGGAGGAATACCATTTAGAAGCTGTGATGCCATGTGTGTTGTGGGTCACCCCAAAGATGACTTAAGAAAGGAACCTTATTAAGGAGCTTATTAAGGAACCTTTACGGTGATTCTGATGTGTTACTATGGTGCAGAAGAAGGGAATTAGCTAAACTCGCGAGCTGTGCTCCAGGACGGCGTTGAAATAAAGACATTAGGGCCAGCACCGGTGAGGCCGAGTTTGAAATGCCCCGAGTCTCTTGCTTTGTTCTTCTGCTTCCCAATGTTCTTACCTCGCCTGCTAAAGCCCACCATTGTCTCTTTATTGTTAAATTTCCTCTTTCTCCCCTGCTCCCTCTCTCTAACTCGCTCTCTTTAACTCCCATTCAGCCGTGCTCACCCCTCTCTGCTTTCAATCTGCCCTTCTCACGTCTGCCACCTTAATACTGTGATCTACTCTCTCTCTCTCGCTCTCTCTCTCTCTCGCTCTCTCTCTCACTCTCTCTCTCTCTCTCTCTCTCAACTCTCTCTCTCAACTCATTCTCTCCACAAATACCCACTCTATCACTTACCTTAGGCTGGCCCACACAGTGACTGCTGGGCTGTAAAATGGCCACATGAATGAAAAAGAGCCGGGGTGAGAGAGAGAGAGAGAGAGAGAGAGTGGGGAAGTGTGCGAGAGAGAGAGTGAAAGTGAAGGAGAGGGAGAGGGAGAGAGACTATACATTGAGTCAGAGAGAAAGAGAGAGAGAGAGAGAGAGAGTAAGATAGAAAAGAGAATGCTAGATTCTTGACAGCGGGGTCCCCCATTATCTCTGTAATCTGGTGGTAATTGGAATTAGTGCCGAGGCCCCCCCCCCACGTCCCCCCCCCGGGAGAGACTTTCAATGCCTTGCAATGTTTCTTTAAGACCTCAACATACACACACACACACACATGGTGATAAACACACGCATATGTACATATCAATGCATACCTTGACCCTCACCCTTTCTTTGTAGCTCACAGAGCCTCAGAATCAAACTACCTCTACCACTTTCGCTTTATTAAAATAACATTGACCGATAACATAAAAGCCCACATTCACACACACCCACACACCCACACACTCACACACACAAACACACACCTTCAAAGGACCTGCAAAAACATAAGACACACAAGCATGCAAAGCCCTTTAGCACTTCTAATTGAACCCCTCACGCAATCCTACATATGTTGACTCTCATATTACACACACACACACACACACACACACACACACACACACACTCCACCATCTCTCCCGCTGCCCCTGGGCAGGGCACAGCTGAAGGTACCAGCGGGCCTCTGGTGTTGGTAATGCAAAGCTCAGAACAGCCTGCCCTATAACCATTAATCTGCTGCTAATTAGAATGCTCGATAGACTCCTAAAAGAGATGTTAGTGCCCTAATTACACTATCACCCAGCTAGCTGGCTATTAGAGGGCGGTGATAAGCAGGTAGCAGGGGGGATCCTGAGTCGGAGAACAGACGGTCTGAGCAGCGAAAAGACTGCGGGCTCACAGTTCACCGCAGAGGAGAGCCGGCCCCCACACTGCACCGAGAAGGGCCTCTTGCTTTTGACTTTTTCTTTGTATTCGTATTTCTTATTTACCTGTTTGATTTACTTTTATTATGTTTATGATTTATGATTGATTTACCGTATTGTATTTTCATTCATTTCGGTTGTTATGTAACGATATTATTGCTAACATGTAGCACTAAGAGGAGCTTGAGGAAGTCTTTAAAGTCGGTGTTGTTTCTCTATTATGATTAAACCCTGTGTATTTTTGAAGTAGCACAACAACAATGTATGTATCATACTTCAAATCAGCTGTTTTAGGATGTGGCAGTGAGGACATTAAACATTTTTAAAAATGAATTAACGTGATTCAGACCGACAAAACTCTTACAGCACAGTGTGCTGTAAACTCTGGTAGTGGGGGGTGGTGTTGTATACTGTAGCTGTGAATTCACAACATGCCAAGTTTGATGATGCTAATTAATGAACACACACACAGCTCTTTGTCTGCAAGAAAATATAAATATTACCGTATTTACACTAGGGTAACCAAAAAGTGTGCACCAAAACCAGCTTTTTAAATGCTATTTGAGGAATACATTTTCTTCGAAATGCATAAATGACAAAGGAGTAAACCTAAATTTTCCTTTGGAAATATGAATATGAGTGTCTAAATGATTTATTATCTAAAATATGAGTCTAGTAATCACAATAACAATGTATACATACACAGAGCTGCCAACTCTCACGGTTTCACTATTTGCCCCTGCTTACACACGCGCACACGCCACACATCCACTTTCTCACGGCCAGAAAAAAAAAAAAAACACTTGTCCGTCCTCCTCCCACCCCCCCCCCCCCCCCCCATCAACAATCCCGATCGCCCCCCCCCCCCCCCCGTCAACATTTACACCCGCGGACCCTGCTGTAAGGTATGCATTACAAGATTCTACAGAATCTCACGCCAGCGAAAACCCAAAAGTTGGCAGCCCTGCAAACAATGAAAACTATTCATACTTTACAGCCAAAACCCTTTTTTTTTAAATTGTATTTATGCTACGGTTTTTGAATCGTATCCCGGACACAGTTCCTCCTTACTGCACCATGCAGAATCCTCAACAAAGCAAAAGATTATTTTTTTACAAGTGAATCCACACACACACACACACACACACACACATACACACAAACACACCCCCAATTTGGCAAGAACCGCCGCCTGATTCTGATCAACCGGTGCGGCCAGTCGGGGCGACTCTGTTTCGCGGACCCTTTTAACCGGAGTCGCCTGCCATGAAATGTTGTTTTGGTGTCAGTCACAGCCACTCTGACCCCCGCTGCAGAAACACAATGGTCCTGGTACCCCCCTCTCCTCTCCTCCTCGCTCCCTAAGCCCACTCCTACACCAACACCACCCCCGCCCCCCCACTGACACCACCGGCCCAGTGTGGCGCTCATTCACACAACCCCAGAGCACATTCCAACCATTCACTTCCCCTGGAGACTGGCTCTCTCTCTCCAGTGCCCTAGCCCTCTCTCTCTAGTGCTCAAGCTCTCGCTCCGTTTCTTATTCTTTCGCTCTTTCTCTCTAGCTCTCTCTCTTGCTGTTTCTATCTCTCTCTGACTCTTTCTATCTCTAACGCCACCTCTCTCTTTATACCTCTCTTTAACTATTTCTATCTCTATCCCCCTCTTTTTTCTCTCTCTCTCTAACTCTTTCTAACTCTCTTTCTAACTCCCTCTCATACTCTCATACTCCATCCATCCATCCATCCATCCACCGATGGCCGAGAATCCACCTTTATTCTCAAAGAACAAATTATGTTGAAGTTGTAACAACAAACATAATGCACTTAACGTCATCTTCCAGGGGGGGGCACAGCTCAAAATCGAGTGCAATCAATACAAACCCGATTTTTAAACAGGGCCATCAAGCCAAATTCAATGTCCGACAGACAATCAATTTACATGTTTGAAGAATCAAGTGCTGACCTAAACCAAAGCCTGCCCTGGGAAGAGCAGGTTATCATTGATCAGGGTGAGGGCGGACTCTTGTGTCTTTGCCCCATGTCTCTGTGTGTATAATAGGGACTCAGATTGACAAAAAGGCCATTTAGGCAAGCGCTGGAGTGCTCTCTTTATTATGTTGATCACATGCTCTGAAGCCAATGGGACATGAGTGAGGAGATGTGCCCTGCAAATGCTGAACCATGTGTGTGTGTGTGTGTGTGTGTGTCTCTCTAGAGAGAGAAACAGAGGGGGAGAGACAGAGAGAGAGAGAGAGTGAGAGAAACATATCTGCAAATTCAGCACCTGGACATAAAGGAAACATTACCCCTGAAAAAACACAAAAAAGTGTGATCATAATTTTATTGGACATGAAGTTCTTTCATTTGTACCTCGGTGAAATCGATCCAACCTTTCTTCCCGTCAGAGTCAGGGCAGGCTGTGGGACAAACCTTTCTATTAGCTCACGTTTGTGAAGTTACATTTTGTTTGAAGCGTTTGATTGTTGACAGCAGTGATGAGAACATAAAACACAAACCTCAGCCGCCCCGAAGCGTTCACAACACACGCGCTTGTCAAAGTTTAAATCCGCTGTTTCTGCCTCTTTGTCTCTCTCTCTCTCCCTCTCTCTCTCTCTCTCTCTGTTTCACGGTGTAGCACTCTCTCCCGGCCTTGTTTGTAGATCAATAGAGTCACCTTGGTAAGCTATTTGTAGGTATGCGGTCGGTGGGTTTATGTGTGTGTGTGTGTGTGTGTGTGTGTGTGTGTGTGTGTGTGTGTGTGTGTGTGTATGTGTGTGTGTGCATCGGCGTGCATGTGTGTCAGGTTGTCTGTGTGTTTCACTGTGTGCGTGCGTTTGTGTGTGTGTGTGTGTGTGTGTGTGTGTGTGTGTGTGTCTGTGTGAGTGTGTGTGTGCATGTGGGTGCGTGTGTGCTCGCGGGTGAGTGCATGTGCACGTGCGCATCCACATCATGGAGAGGACCGGGGTGTGAGAGAAGCCATGGGATCTGCATCAGCTACAAGCTCGTCTGTTTCCCCTTTTTGAATTTGATCAGACAAATGTGTTGTTTGATTATTTGTATAGTTGTATAAGTGTTCCTGCTTTTAATTTATTATTTAATAATTCTGCATATTGTTGCGTTCAGCCATAATGCCGCATATTTCTAAGCAGGAGCGGGGGAAATAAAGAGGGAAAGTTTCAGGACATGAAAACAGAGACTATATATTCAAAGCTGCACCTTTCAAATCTTGAAAGGTTAGATCCACTCTGGCTAACTGGTTTATCAAAACCACCATAGCTATTTGCTGTGGTTGTCTGAGCTCATACAAAATACAATTCCAACTTCAGGGAAATGTTATTCTTTATTTCCTGATGGGTTTTAAAAGCCTCATACAGCCCCCGTCGGATGCCTCTCTTCTCTTTGACAGTGGTGTTTATTTTGACGGTCTCAAATTCACTGTGCCGAAATTTAATCTCATTTTCCCATAAACGTTTTTTATTATTAGGGGGAGGAGGATACATGTAAATGATATAAATATTATTCGTCCTTATTTGATAGAAAAATAATCCGAAGGAAATCCAACAAGTACACTCTGAACAAAAAAAAGTTTTTATTTGAACAATTCTTTCCATTTATTTCGGTACTTTTAAGTCACACACATAACAGCAAACATGTGGAGATTATGATGCAATTCTAATTATACGTACCGCATATGTTGGTTAACGGCAAAACACAGACTGGCGTTCAGCTCCGACAATGCGAGAGGAGTTCTGAGTGGGCTAGCGGATGCTAACTATAAAGCTAATAAGCAAGAAGCAGTTCCTCTTCTGGTGCCTCAGACGTGCCTGTGGTTGTTCTGCCTCAGTCCTCCAGAGGGATGGATTTGAATAAACATATATAATCGGATAATTAGGCATTCACCACAGTTCCCCCTCTCTCTCGACACACACA